>NC_090778.1:28812500-28832500 GCF_040054535.1 Antennarius striatus | reverse complement strand
GGACGCGCCGCTGCAGGTGAGGCGGACGCGTCGGGGCGATTTGTCTGGATTTGCCCTGTAGCTGACGGGGTGGGGGGGGGGTTTAACCCCGTTGCCCCGCGGGGCGTTATTTATGCCCCCAGCGCCTCTGTGGCCAAACCGCCGTTCAGAGCCGACCCGGGTCCAAGGCCATCGCTCTTCTGATGTCACGCATGTCGCTGTGGGGTGGGGGGGTGGCTTTAACGTTGGCCCCCCAGGCCCCAGCAGGCGCTCTGAAACCAGAGATCCAAAGTTGTGTTGTGATCCCAGTTGGAGGTGGGGGGGGGCAGGTCTGAGCGGAGCCCCTCACAGCGTGTCGCCGGGGTCACCACCGCCCCCCCCCGACCTGCGGCGCGCCGCCGCCGCTCAGGACGGCGTTATTTATCGACCCGGACAGAACCGGGGCGGTTCCGATGAGTCGGCGTTCTGACATCACAGGTCAGCTGGTCGCCGCGGCAACCGCGTCATCAGTCGACGACGTAACGCGAAAAAAATCTGGTTTGAGGGAAGAGAAGCGCCGCTGGGGCGTTTTTTTTGGGGGGGGGGGCATTTTTAGGGGTATTTTTTGGGGGGGGGGTTGGGGGTGGTTTTAAGGAGGGGGTTGGGGGGGGTTTAAGGAGGGTTGGGTGTTTTAGGGGGGTTGGGGGTGTTTGTTTCTACAGGTCATGCGTGACGTTTGTCTCACGGTATCTTATGGGTTCCAGCTTCACTGGATTTAGTCGTGTTTTCCTGAATTCCTGTGTGTGTGTGTGTGTGTGTGTGTGTGTGTGTGTGTGTGTGTGTGTGTGTGTGTGTGTGTGTGTGTGTGTGTGTGTGTGTGTGTGTGTGTGTGTGTGTGTGTGTGTGTGTGTGTGTGTGTGTGTGTGTGTGTGTGTGTGTGTGTGTTAAACGCTGTCCCCGGGCCAGGCGTCCGACGTGCTGCTGGCGTTGGATTCTCCTGTTGGACACGGATGTGATCCGATGCGTGCCCCCCCCCCCTTCCACGCCGCCGCCATCAGCAGGCCGTCGTCTCCTCTCCTCTCCTCTTCCTCGCTCTCCTTTCCGGGGCCCCCGTGCCGGGGGCCGGGGGCCGCGGCCCGCGGATGAGTGCTACATCCTGGCTGTCAGCGCCGGGTTAGCCTGCAGCATCAGCGCCCGTCTGTCAGCTCCTCGTTCACTTCCTCCCGCCGTCGCCGCGGCGATGGCTGGCTCCCGAATGAAAGGCCCGCCCTTAGAATAGACACATTCATGCGGCTGCCAATGAAAAGAGGCGTTTAAACCCTTAAGTGCTCCGGTGTTGTGTTTGCAAGCGGAGCGCGGCGCTCTGACAGACTTCACCCACTATTTCACTCCACGTCCTCCAACCGTCACCGCAGCCGTTTCCACGCCAACGCATCTCCATCCGGTGGGGGGGGGTCTTTGACGTTTATTAGATTGATAAATGTCGCTCAGGATGCTTTACTTTCTACTTTAATACTCGCATCCTGGAGCTTCCTGCTCCTCTGCCTCCTGATTGGCCGGCGGCGTCACGTGACGTTAGCATGTGCGGCGCACATGGCGGCGACGGGCCGACACATGTCGGAGGGTAATCAGATTAATTGGCCCATCTCTCCGTGAGCACATCAAGGTTAGCGCTGATGCTAACCAGAAGCCCGGGGGTCGCCGGGGTCGGGCCGCGCCATCGGCCGTCGCCGCCTCTTTACGGCAAACACGTTAAAATTATTACAGCCCCCCCCCGTCTGCTGCTGCTGCGTCTTTTTTTATTCACAGCATAAACATGAAAGCTGGTGCTGTTGGCAGGAGCCGCCCCCCCGCGCCCCCCCTCTAAAGACACACTCTGCCTTGAGGCTGGATGCTGGAGGTGCAGTAACTGTAATCTTTATGGACGTCCGGCGGCCCCCGTGTTTTTCTTGTGGCCCACAGGCATGTCTGTGTGAGGGTCGCCCCGCCGGGCGTCGCCCCCTGGCCCCGGGGTCGCCCCACCTTGGCGTTCTGTTTGAATCCGTCTAAACCAATCAGATCCAGTCCTGTTGGTGTGAACCCGGGGGGTCTCCATGGAGACGCCTTAAAGCCATCCAGCTAGCGGCGGCTAAAGCTAACTGGAGGTGAAGGCGGGAGGCGGGGCTTTTGCCCCCGCCGCACGTGATGTTGATCAATGCGTGGAGCCGATCAGTCGTCAATGCTGATCAGGAGCTGGAGCTCCAAACACAAACCGCCCCCCCCCACATGTTTGTGTGGATTAAATTTAATTTATTTAATGTCGTTGGTCCTAAAATAGGTCTGGATGTGGTTCACCATCACGTTATCCTAACCCCCCCACAACGCCCCCCACAACGCCCCCCCCCACAACGCCCCCCCAGTGCGGTCTGTCCTCAGCTGTCGACCCTTAAAAAGATATTTTTCCAAATCCACTTCTTCTTCTCACGTTCTGGCGCTGATCAGCGGCGACACGTCCCCCCCCAAAAAGCGGCGGCGAGGGGGCGGAGCCAGGAGGAGCCTGTGGCTCTGGAGCCAGAGAGGGGGAGTCGTGCCCCCGCCGTCCCACAGAGATGACAGGAAGATTAGACGGAGAGGTGGCCCCCTCTGCACGAAAACATCCCACCAGGAACGACCCCCCCCCACCTGGGGGGAGGAGTTCACGGTGTCGGGGGGGGTCGCTCGTCGGGGACGGCGTCCAGCGCGAGACGTTCCTGCGGCATCAGAAACATCCGTATCAGGTTCATAAGACAACACGGTGACGGGGGGGGGCACAGGTTTGGCTTGGGGGGGCGTGGGGGGGTTAAGTGGAAGCGACAGGCTCTTGGCAGCGCCGCCAGCCGCAGAAAAACGCTTGGAAAGGTGGAGCCCCGCCCACTCGGCGGTCACGAGGAGGGGAGGAGGGATCCACCCCCCCAGATCGGAAAGGCTCTCGTAGGTCGGGGGGGGGGGTCGCTGGAGCCAATCCCAGCAGGTTGGGAGGGCGGGGTCACGCCGCGGACACGCCGGAGCATCGCTGAGCCACACGGAAGACGAACGCTGACTCTGGGTCGGTGGGGGCGGGGCCTCCTGGTGGGGGGCGGGGTCTGGTTGGGTTCTTGTGAAGCCATTCTGTTCAGTGTCAACTGCCCCCCCCCCCCCCCCCGCTTGGAGGACCAGCATGCTCGGCGGGTTCTGATGTGCCGTAACCTCTAATTGGACGTTGGCGAGCGTAGATGGAAGCCCTGATTGGCTCCGCCTCCCTGGCCCCGCCCCACCAGAGCCAGACCCAGGGCAGGATGGGGGGGTCGGGGGGGTCTCTGGGTTGTGTCTCTGTGGTAACAGGCAGGTTTATTCCTTCTGACTTCCACGCCTGGCATGCAGCCCCCCCACCCGGTGATAAAAACGTCTTCAGATGGGGGGGCGTTTACGGTGAGGATCCCAAAGGTTGACATCAAAGCTGAGAGGAGGAACGCACCCCAAACAGAACCAACAACCCCCCCCGCCCCCACTTAACTGCCCCCCCACCATGTGTGTTTCTGATGTTTCCACCTCCACTTGGGTTCGCGCCCGCGGTGGGAGGGGCGTCCCACCCACGTACGCGGCCCCGTCCGGCCCCCGCTCTAAGTGGGAGTTATTGCTGGGGAGATAAGCCTGGGGGGGCGCGCCCAGATGGATGAGGTGTGTGGGGGGGGGCGCTGCACCTGACCTGGAAATGGATGTGGTGAAGGTAAAAGAGCAGCGCATCAATCTCCCCCTGAGGCGGGGCTGTCGGGGGGGGGCGCAGATCCGATAGCAGCTGGGGGTCTGACCGGGTTCAGCTGCAGGGAGGGGCCGCAGGCCAACAACCCCCCCCCCAAAGAGTTTCTGCAGGGAGACTGGAAGAAATGTGAAAGGTTTCTGTGATGTTACAGAAGCAGCCTGGCCCCGCCCCTTTAATCCACACCTGAATCTGAAGGTTCACACTGAAGCTCCGCCCCATCAGGTGAACCTGTTACCTGGGTTTGAAGCTCCGCCCCATCAGGTGAACCTGTTACCTGAGTTTGAAGCTCCACCCCATTAGGTGAACCTGTTACCTGGGTTTGAAGCTCCGCCCCTTCAGGTGAACTTGTTACCTGGGTTTGAAGCTCCGCCTCCATCAGGTGAACCTGTTACCTGGGTTTGAAGCTCCGCCCCATCATGTGAACTTGTTACCTGGGTTTGAAGCTCCGCCCCATCAGGTGAACCTGAGGACTCTCAGCATTAGAAGCCCCACCCCCATCAGGTGAACCTGTTACCTGGGTTTGAAGCTCCGCCCCATCAGGTGAACCTGTTACTTGGGTTTGAAGCTCCGCCCCCATCAGGTGACGCCCCCATCAGTGTTGGAAGCCCCTCCCCTGAGGGTTCTGTTGCTCATAAGCGGCGATGAAGGTGACACCTTACAGGCAGGTGAGGCTCCGCCTCTTAAAGGGACACGCCCTAACAGATGTGAGATTTGCTCGATGGCGTTGACACGCCTCAGGCGTGTGCTGATTGGCTCGCTGCCAGAGCGCCGAGAGGAAGTGCGATCGGGTCATGTGGTCGTTGGGCCTCTGATCCAGTGGGTGTGGCCTTACCCGGCTGGGGCCCCGCCCTCGTCTTCATCATCATCATCATCTTCAGGCCGGAGCGGTTCTGATGGAGGCGCTGCCGCCGTGACCCAGTGGCATTCTGGGTGGTCGGGCAGCCTGTCAGTCAGGCGGGTGCTTTTTTAATCATGTCGTCTTGGCTGGGGGGCTCTCCTGGGACCCCCCCCTGACGTTTAGCAGGCTGCGGCTCAGGACCCCGGGGCCGTCTACGCCCTGCCCGTATCCGCGCCGCCATTATTAGCTCTGCTCTCCAGAGCACGCCGCTCATCTCCCCCCCGAGACGGCTGCTGAGAAATGAAGCTCCGTGGCTGGGGGGGCGGCGGCGGCGAGGGGGGGCGGGGCCAACAGCCCGACATGGAACAGTAATTACTCCATTGATATTCCTCACACAATAACACTGTCATCTCTCATTTGCATAAACTCGCCGGGCTCAGATGAATGCGTATGATCTTTATGTTGGGGGGGTGTGTGGGGGGGGTCGGACGCCAGGGGGCGGGGCTTCACCTCCTCCTCCTCACTGATTCTGATGAAGTTAGCAGGATGAAGGAGGAAATCTCAGCTGTCGGCGAGGAATTAGAACATAAACAACAGAGAGAGGAGGTGTGATCCCGCCTCAGAGGGGGGGTGTCACGCGCCCCCCCATCCCTGTCCGCGGTTAATGGCCATTGGTCATCGGCTGTCTCCCCTTTATTTCTTTTGCTGGCGGATCCGTCCAGGTCTCCCGCTGGAGCGTCGCCCTCAGGCACCGCATCATTTATTGCTGTCAGGAGTCACGGATGGGGGGGGGGTGGCAGTGAGGGAGGGGGGCAGGAGGAAGATGTGCTGCAGAGAGGCAGGCGCTGTCAAATCTCAGCCGTTGAATATTTAATGGAGCCTGGAGTGTTTATTTAGTTAGCCTGTCGATTTTTAGCGCTCTGTCAATAGCGGCTCCCGTGTAGCCTGCTGATGATCTTTAGTGGCCCCCCCCACCCCCAACCCCCCCAGGAGGGGCCAGGCACTAAATGCAATTATGGATTTTTCCTGCACCGCAATGTGTTTGATATTTTTACTGATCTAATTTGCAATCTGGTAGTTTATTGTTTGGCATTTTAGTGGCGCTCAAGTGGCGCCGATTTGATTTCCCCTCATAATTCTTTATAAGTTCATTAATGCTGTTAGCGCCGCGGCGCGCGCCTTAAATAACGCTACGCCCCGACGCACCCCTCGTTCCAGCCCTCCTTTCACCCATTCTGCTCATAATTAAAAATCATCCTGGTGGGGGCGCCGTCTCGCTGAAATATGAAATCATAATCGGGTTGGAACGCTCCCCTCGCCGCCGCCGCCGCCGCCGCCGCGTGTTTTAGACAGGAAGCGGAATCCAAACCACTTCCTTTCGGTTGGCATTCGCTCCTCGGAGACAGATGAGGGTATTAGCGGCGGCAAAATAATGCGGGTGATTGTCTTGGGGGTGGGGGGGGTGGGGCCACGTGTTTCCGTGGAGCCCGATGACGGATGCGTTAGTTAGAGGGGCGGTATTAGCCCTAATGCTGTTAGCATGTAGCCGCGTGAGTGATGTGCTAGTTAGACGGCCAGCAGTAGAGCTAATGGTGTTAGCGCCATCGGTTAGCCGTGATGGATGAGCGGCGCGCCGCCGAGGCCTCCAGCCGCCTCATTGGCCGGCCTGTCAGCGCCTTAAGTGGACGCGCGCAATTAGCAGCGGAATCAGAGAGCGCTTCATCTGATGGTCGGCTTAGCATCGGGGCGGGGGGGGGGGTGACTGTTGGAGGCCATAAAGGCAGGAGGGAAGGTGCCGAGACCTGTCAGGCAACTCTATCCTGCAACATTCCAACCGACGCTAACTGACGCTAACTGACGCTAACTGATGCTAACTGACGCTAACTGATGCTAACTGATGCTAACTGCGTGTTCAGATTAAATCTGGATTAGAATCCGGTTTCTCCTGCAGAGCGCCGCTGCTCATCCGTCATCCTCTGATGACTCTGGTGTGATTCCAAAACGCTTCTCGGTGTTTCTCAGAGATGACGTACGCGTGGTGACGGAAGCGGCGCCGGGGCTTCGCCGTGGGCTTCAGACGCCGAAGCTGCTGGTCTTCTCGCCGCGGTTCCGTGACGCTTCCTGATCCATTTCACCGCCGCTGTCATCGGATCGCTCCGGGTTTTGCTCTGCGGTCTCACGGCGAACCCGGAGACGTTTGCTCCCCGGCCCGGAGGGAAATCCATCGTCCTTATCGGCCGGGATGGGGGGAGGACTCCTCCCGGAGCAGGAAGCGTCGCCGGGCCGTGATGGTTTACGATTGGTCCGTCCGCCTGCGACTGAGTAATGAGGGAAGACGATTGGACGGCTGGAGAGAGTCCATCTGGATCCTCCGGCGGCGTCGGGTTCGTCTGCGCTGCAGTAAACTGGATCCAGATGTGGGGGGGGGGGGCAGGCTCCGTCTGCCAGCGTGGGGGCCGGCCGCTCACAAGGCCGGCCCCCACGCTGGCAGGAGACACTCCTGACGGGAGCGCCGGGATGAGGCCCTGCTTCAGTAAAAGAATTCCAGCCGACCCCCCCCCCCCCCCCACAGTGTCACGTATCGTTCCTTTGCATGCTAGGATTCATCCGGCCGGCGGCTCAGGGATGCTAACGGTGTTAGCGGGTTAGCGCTGGGGCGCGCGTCCGCGCTGGACCCCGAGGCTAGCAGCACCAACCAGTTTGTAGCTGAGAAGTCAACATGTTGGAGCAAAGCAGGAGGTGGTGTTCCTGACAGCAGGGGGCGCTGTGGGGGGGTCCGGGCCGCTTCACCAAGGTTTACGTTGTTCTTTCCTCTGGTGTGGGTGTTTGTTAGTGCCACGGAATAAATAACAGAGGAGTGGGTGTGCTAAGCTAAGCTAAGCTAAGCTAACATCAGTGAAAAAAGAGCCTTTATCTCCAACGACACATGACTCTTTACATGCTAACGTTAGCATTAGCTGTTACTCGTCTCTCAGGCTGATCCTCCTTTGTATTAATTACATTTTAATCACAGTGATGTTTAAGTTGTTGTTATTTACAGCCTCACACTAATGTTTGTTTGTTTGTTTGTTTGTGTGTGTTTGTTTGTTTGTTTGTGTGTGTTTGTTTGTTTGTTTGTGATGTTGACCTCTAGATTTGTATTTATTTGTGGAGTTTTTCATCTTGTTGGAAGACGGTTGTTGTTTGTAGGAACTGGAGGATCTCCTCTTCCTCTCTCCTCCTCTTCCTCTCTCCTCCTCTTCCTCTCTCCTCCTCTTCCTCTCTCCTCCTCTTCCTCTCTCCTCCTCTTCCTCTCTCCTCCTCTTCCTCTCTCCTTCTCACCTGGACGACCTCTGGGGTCAACCCCCCTCCCCCCCCGTCGATCAGCTGCTTTCACATGTAAACACAGGAATTCTTTTTTTCCCGGCGTGTCGCTGGAGGCTGTGTGTCAGCTGACGGGTGGGCGGAGCCTGTGGGGGTGGGGGTGGGGGGGTCAGGTGTTGTCGCTCAGCGTCTGAATCGATGGTCCGGCGTGGCAGAGGGGGGGGGGGGGGGCTATTGATGTGTTTAACAAATTAGCGGCGATGACGGCAGGTGTGATTGAGATGGGGTCAGCTCGTCATATGGTGACACACACACACACACACACACACACACACACACACACACACACACACACACACGTTATTGCTGCTCGTCCTCATCCCTCCATTCCCTCACAATGGCATTAGGGGCCCCCCAGGGAAATAAAGCATCCCACTCCCCGATCCCCAGCGCTCCTCAAATTAACTCCCCAGAAGGTTAAGCTCCTGATTCCTAATTATTCAGGCCGCCGCCCCCCGCCCCGCCCGGCCCTCACGCCGCCACTTCTCCTGAGTGTCACTTCTTTTTGTGGGGAAGCCCAGGAATTAGATTATCTGAGGCTGACCTGGGAGCAGCTGACGGGGGGGGGCGGTGGGACTTGATCCCTGCCCGTCTCCTGTCTCTCTGTTCAATCTAGCTGTCTGTCTCTCGCCGCCGCCTTATTGGCCGTCTGTCCCTCCGGATGAGGCGCGACGCGGCGGCCGCTGTCAGGACCACGTCTCTCTTGTCTGAATGACGGGAGGCGGATTGGCCTTCAGTCGCCCCCCCGCGGGGCCCCGTAGCCGCGGCGCCGCGGCGCTCATTAAATCAGAGATGGAGGAGCGTCTCTATCTCACATCTTCACTGGAATGTTGGCGCCGCTCCGGTTCATCCGCGGGTTTCAGGAATTCTGGGAAACCCAGACGGCAGCGAATCACGTCCAAACCCACAGAGGAGTCTGAACGCGACGACCAATCACCTCCCAGAGGCGCCGAGATGTTTATCTGCTCCGGAGCCTCTCGGCCAATCGGCAGAGGGCTGCAGCTTCCTTCCAGCTTGAGCGTTGCCTCGGAGCTAACGGCGTTAGCGCACGCCCACCTGAGCGGGGGCGCGTGTGACGCATCAGTAGACAACACCGCCGAGGGTGGGGGTGGGATGGGGGGGGTCGCGACCCCCACATACCGCGGCGCTCACACGGAACACGATGTCGGCGTTCCGTCATTTTCACACTTCAGGAAGGTTTGAGCCGCCCCCCCGAGGCTGAAGTTTCACCTGGGGGGGGGGTTGTAGCGTTCCTCAATCAGCTGCTAATCATCGTCCTCTGGAGGCCCCTACTAACGCAATGAGGGGCCGCTCCGCCGGGGGCCCGGCTCTGGCTCCGCCCAGCGCCTCGTGACAGCTGTGCTGCCGCTCGGCGCGTGATGGCGGAGTGTTCCCTGCTCCCATCCTGCTTGTGTTTGGGAAAGCGGGGGTAAAACACACTCCCTCCGGGCCCCATTAGGAGAGAAGAGGAACACACACACACACACACACACACACACACACACACACACACACACACACACACACACACACACACACACACACACACACACACACACTCCTCCCTAATAACATGTCGGCAATTTGGGTAATGTCCGGGCCGACGGAGTGTGTTCAGGTAATTGGATCGGAAGCGTTTGAGGCTACCTAAGCACATCTGAGCCCCGCCCGGAGGAGAGGGGGCCGCGGAGGCCCCCCCATCACCGTAACGGTCGACCCGAGACGCTCCGCCCACCCACACCTGGGCGCCCGCAGCCAATCAGAACGCTTCCCGGCGAGCACGTCCAGTTAGTGGCAGGATGACAAACGCAGCACCGGGGGTTGTCACGGCGATCCGGCAGAGAGCCCCCCCCTCCCAGGTGAGGCCTGGAAAAGTTGGAGCCATAATGAGAGTTGTCAAGGCGGCGAGGTGATGTGTTGGGGGGGGGGCGGTAGCGAGGCTGCGGGGGCCCCGCCGGGGCCGCTCTCCTTGGCTTTTAAAGAGATTACCTTGGCAGAGTAAGGAGGGCGCCCCCCGGGGGCTTGGAGGAAGATAGGCCAAGTAGGCCATTACCGCGCCCGCAGAGGACCCTCAGCAGCGCCATTAATAATCTGATGATGAATCGCTTTAATTGGCCGTTATCGTTTAATCCCTCGTCCCGCCTCGCCGCTCTTAAAGGGCCGGCGCTCCTTTTTTAATATTTCCTCTCATCGATTGGCTGATCGTTACCGATCGAACGCCAGACGCCACCCGTCGGAGGACGACACGCGGGGTCAGATTCCTCCCCCCTCTTAATGAGATGAGGGGGGGGGCTAATTAAATCAAATTCATTATCCTCACAAATCAGGAGCTCTATTGGAAATCGGGTTAGTCCCGCCCTCATCCATCACGCCTTAACTAACCAATTTACCGCCGCCGCCGTTTGCATGAGGCGTTATTACCTGTCATAAACACTTACCTTTACGATGCCGGCGTCACGCGCGGATACGCTACGCCTTTATCGTGTTAGCGCGTGCTACGGTGTCAGCCGCTTTCCGCTAAGATAAAGGAGGCGCCCGCTAATGCTATTAGCCACCGAAGGAAATGAGCGCCGCTTAACGCCGCTGATCATCCTGCAGAATTAAGACTCAGTGAGGATCTGCATGCATGAGAGGTCGGGGGGGGGGGCATGCATGAGAGGTCGGGGGGGTGAGGGGGTGGGCAAACAACCAGAACGAGTGCAAACCTCTCCACGTTAGCGCCGTTAGCGGCGCCAATACTCCGCCACCGCTCCGGATCCTGTTTTAATCCAGAGTGGTGACTCTGTCCAGGAGGAGATCTTTGCATTGATGCGTTAAATTTATAAGGGCCACCATCGGGGCCACCATCGGGGCCACCATCGGGGCCACCATCGGGGCCACCATAGGGCCACAGCGGGGGCCACCAGCCGCCCGGCGCCGGAGCAGGTTCTGCCCGTCCCGCCGCTCTGTTGGAAAGTGAATTAGTGATGGAGAGAGGCTGGAGGCGGTGATTTGTTGGCGGTGTATATTACAGCCCACGGTGGGGGGGTGGGGTGTGAGGCGTGGGATGGGGGGGCGTATCACTCAGTGTTTACTCCCAGTAAATTGAGTTGAAATAATAGTGTTCCTCACAGGCGAGACAAAGGCGCAGGCTGCAGGCCGAGGCTCAGGCCGCGGCAGCGGCGCACAGAAATGAAAGGCTGAGCCCGGGGGCGACGAGGGGGGGGGGAAACGGGGGGGGCCTTTATGTGGACGCGCAGCAGACACCCCTCTGACAGGCACCTGGGTAGGAGGGCGGGGGGAGGAGCTGGGGGGCCTCGAGGCGCTGTCATTAGGTCGCTGGTGGAGAGGAAGATGACTGCCCCGGGGGCAGAGCGACAGGTCCCCCCCCCCAGGTCCACAGTGGGTGCCCCCCCCTCTGGGTCCTCAGGGGGCTGGTGGGACGGGGCCACCCCCCAATTCAACACGCTCCCGTAACCTCTGGCAATGGTGGAGCTCCACCAGTGTGTGTGTGTGTGTGTGTGTGTGTGTCTGTGTGTGTGTGTGTGTGTGTGTGTGTGTGTGTGTGTGTGTGTGTGTGTGTGTGTGTGTGTGTGTGTGTGTGTGTGTGTGTGTGTGTGTGTGTCTGTGTGTGTGTTTGTGTGTGTGTCTGTGTGTGTGTGTGTGTGTGTGTGTGTGTGTGTGTGTGTGTGTGTGTGTGTCTGTGTGTGTGTTTGTGTGTGTGTCTGTGTGTGTGTGTGTGTGTGTGTCTGTGTGTGTGTGTGTGTTTGTGTGTGTGTCTGTGTGTGTGTGTGTGTGTGTGTCTGTGTGTGTGTGTGTGTGTGTGTGTGTGTGTGTGTGTCCATTCATCACTCTGCTGCCACAGCCTTATAGAAACAGCTGCTTTCTGCAGGCGAAGCCCCGCCCCCCCACACAAAGACACCTAACTGGTGTAAAATTGGGGGGTGAATGCAGAGCCCCCCCACCCCACCACGGCCCGGTGCGGGTGTCACGGCGACGGGGGGGGGGGGCATTGTCATGGCGTCTGAAGACAAATCGGCCCCCGTGTCGGCCCGGTGGCGCTCCAGCTGCCGCCGCCCCCTCGTTCTCGGCCCCACCTCCTCACCGGTGGGGGGGCGGGGCCTCCATGGGACTCGTCTCTGCACCTGTAGCTCTGAGCCGACCCGCCGCAGCTCGTCGGGGGTCACCAGGCAGTCACGGAGGGGCCACGCCGGGGCCGCCGCCGAGCGCCGCGGGGCCCCGGCTCATGTTTGTGGGAAGCCAGACATGCCGTGCCATGCCCCGCCCCCCCACCCCCGCTCCGAGGCTGGAGGGGCAGGACGGGGAATTCTGTGGAACCCGTTCCCCCCCCAGCTGGAGGTGAGATCTCACACCTGACAGACACTCGTATGGGAACGGGACGAGGGCCGCCGGCCCCTCGCCAGACCACCGGGGGCCCGAGGCGTGAACGGTTCACACGCTAACGGGGGGGGCGACGGTAACTTTAGCTGCCACGCTGAATTTCCCTTCAGATGAACCAAACAAACACACACACACACACACACACACACACGCAGGTCGCAACACGCCAACAATCAGTGATTGTTCTGTTTGCACCGCGTGTGGAATGCACCCCAGTGTGTGTGTGTGTGTGTGTGTGTGTGTGTGTGTGTGTGTGTGTGTGTGTGTGCTGCAGGTGTTTGATTCAAACTAACGCTGCAGGTAAAACACACACGTGACCCCCGTATGTGTAGTTTTATTTCTACTGTCATCATAAATGAATAAATAAACTTTATAAAAATAAATAAAAAAACTGCAGCAAAATAAAAAAAAATTTGTTAAATCAAATTAAATAAATCAAATCAAAATGTTTAAAATTGTTCCACCAATTAAAACGTGATTTTAAAAATGTATTCCTGGTAAAATTATAAAAATGGAAAGAAAACCTTCAAATTAAAATTTAAATATTAATTTTGGTTAAAGAGATGGAACGCCCCCCTCCCCGATCATTTCTCCACGCTCCCCAAATGTGTTCGAATGTTTCCTGTGTCGAAATCTAACAAAGGAAATCGGATTACTTTGGATGCTAGCTCATGCTAACAGTCTGATCGGCGCTAACGCGCAGACAAACCTCTGCTGATGCTGGACGACCTTTGACCCTCGGCCCAAACACCCCGGGACACCTAGGTGGTCTCTCGATGCTCGGGTTCGCTCAGCGGGGTGTGTGTGTGTGTGTTTGTGTGTGTGTGTGTGTGTGTGTGTGTGTGTGACACATTCCAACACTGCAGCCCTCGCCACGGCTCCTAACGACGGGCCCGTCGCCATGGCGACAGCCATACATCCCTGCCAGCCCCTCACACTCAAGACGTATTTGTTTGGTTAGTGTAGCTTCGCCGCTGACAAGAGAAGGCAGGACGCAGCTTTCCAGCATAACACCTGCTAATCTCTGGATTAGCGCTTTGAAGAGGATCCTGATCAGAAATTCAAATAGATTATTTGGATGCTAATCTGAGCGCTAATCCCTGGCCTCCGGGTCTCACAGCTTCCTGTCATTCAGTCACTCTGTTTATTTTTCGTTTGCTCCGCTGCCCCCCCACCACCACCGCCTTCATGGAGCTCTATTCCCCCCAGGATTGATCCGTCACATGATCAGGAATCATCACACCAGAATTTATTGATCCGTCTCTTGATCTAGAATCATTTGTTTATATCGATCCGTGAGATGATCTAGAATCATCACGCTGGGATTTATTGATCCGTCACATCATCTGGAATCATTGTTTGTTTTTATTGATCCATCAGATGATTATTTATTGATCCTTCCTGATCCACTACATTCTGGTTTTCAGCCTCTAATCTCCTCAGATTCTAATTTTCTCATTTCACATCCTTCAAAAAATAATTCTGCAGTTAAAAAAAAAATCCCTAAAATTGTTTGATTTAATTTCTTGCTCAGTAATGTTTGTTTATTTGTTTTTGTTTATTTGTTTTTGTTTGTTTGTTTGTTGAGGGCGTGTCATAAACACATCATTACGTTTCAGTCCTGACGTTTAGATGAGACTGAATGAAGCGGAGCAAACGACACGGAGGAATTCACCGTAATCCCAGCGTCCTGTGCTGGGATTACACTCAGGGGTTCTGTGATGTCATCTTTCATTTGTTTACTCTTTATTTTTCGTGACGCTGGGGGGCGTGTCCTCTGTGAGGGTTTATACACACATGTAGAGGGCAGGAATCACATGTAGCATGTTCATGTAGTGTGGGGCTCCAGTGTCTGCTGGCCATCCTCACCTTCATCATCTTCATCCTCACCTTCATCATCTTCATCCTCACCTTCATCATTTTCATCCTCCTCCTCTTCCTCCTCCTCTACCTCCTCCTCCTCCTCTTCCTCCTCCTCCTCCTCTTCCTCCTCCTCCTCTTCCTCTTCTTCTTCCTCCTCCTCCTCCTCTTCCTCCTCCTCCTCCTCCTCCTCCTCCTCTTCAGACCCTCAGATGAAGAGCAGCAGGATCAGGATCACAAACACGCCAATGGGGATCTTGTGAACAGCCTCTATCTGAGTGCCCCCCCCCATTGAGGCTCAGTGTGGATCCGTGGGTAAACACCCCCCCCCATCCCGGCTGCTGCTCACAATGATCACAGATCATCTCTGCCCATTAAGACCTGGGCAAACACGAGGAGGCGGCGCCTTCCCAGAATGCCTCTCTTTCTCCCCGCCGCCCATTAATCCGTATCTTTCAGGCGGGTAAACTCCCCAAGACGGACGCGGCCGGGTCGAGGGTGGTGGGGGTCAAGCTCCGCTGGCCTCTGCACAGAGCTGTGGAATTTTTCATTAGTGCACAGCTGGGTCACAAGTGGCTCCAAAGCCGCCTTAATATTGTGTCGGCCCCCAGATTAGAGCGCCGCGCCCCCGCCCCCGCCCCTGCCCCCCCCTCTTTGCATATTTGCAGACTCCTGCTTTAGAACACCTCATATTACTGTTGGTTTAGTCTCAGAGCAGAACCTCCGGGTCAACAGTAATTATGAAGCCCCCCAGTCCCAATGTTGTCTTTTAACCGTTCCGGCGCTGAATCCGGGGTGACCCCTGACGTCAGCGCCCCTCCCCGACTCCCACGCCGCGCCGCTCCCGGAGCTCCGCCTCCTCTGCGGCGGTGGAACCGGGTCCAGGTGGGGATTTGTCGGCGTAAACGCGGCGCGTCTCCGTCGGCGCGGCGACGGTTTTGTTGGGGATCAGATCGGCGTTGGGAGCAGGTAGAACACCAGCGGGATTAGACGCGAGCGGCGTGGGGGGGGGCGGGCCCCCCCAGCTTGGTGTTTGCTCGCAGCTCCAGACGATGTCGCGCTCGTTTTCCACCGTCAGCGGCGCCAGCTGTCCAAACACGTGTGTGTGCCGCTCCAGCACCGGGATGTGTGCTCAGCCCCCGCCGCCCCGCTTTGTTCTACCTGTGTGGCTGGGGGGGGGCGGGGGGGGGATAGTGTGGGGGGGTGGATTATTTTCCCAGCGACTCATTAGCGTGTGATGTGAGGGGCGTTAGCGGCGCTCTCCTCTGCAGACCGTTTGCGTACGACACCAACGAAGAAGAGCTGACCCCCCCCTGCCCCCCTCCCTCGCTGACATGACATCATCTGACTTAACACCCCCGGTGACTCGGGTTTCTTTTTGCAGCTGTGCGGCGCACTGCCCCGCCCGGGCGGGGTCGCCTGTCCATCCGGGGACCCGTCTGAGGCGCGGGAGCTAGCGTAGCGCTAACGCGGCAGGTTAGCTTTCTCCTGGGGGGCCGGGCCCCCCCCCTAGCCGGGGTCGTTTGCTGAGTGTGCGCCCTCTAGAGGTGCACACGCACACGCCTGCTATGATCCGGGCGTGCCGAGCACCATCGGCTCGTCTCATTGGTCCCCCGCCACGCGGCCCCGCGGCCGGAGCGGCGTGATGGAGGGGCCCCCCAGGGGCCGTTAGGGGCCGCACGCGTGTCCCGGTAATGTGTTTTACTTTTACCTGCTGGGAGTTTAATTAAAAAACAAAGAGCCTCAATTTAAAGGCCATTATTATGCTAATGCAGGGGGGGTGATTAAGCAGCTTTAGCCTGACGGGGGCCGGGCCCCCGGAGCCGCCCCCCAGGAGCCAGGATGGCACTTTTTATTGGACTTCATTACTCTCCATGAATCTCTGCTGCGAGCAGAAACGCTGATCCCACGAAACCGCAACACGGGTCAGCCGTGTGCTCAGGGCTGGACCAATCACACGCCCCGGACCCGGGTGTGGCTCTGATTGGGTCTCTGGTTCTGACCCGGTCCTGTGTTAAAGGCGGGTTCCCCTGTTGAAGCCGTGTTCCCCTGTTGAAACCATGTTCCTGTGTTGAAGCCGTGTTGGAGCCGTGTTCCCGTGTTGGAGCCGTGTTCCCGTGTTGGAGCCGTGTTGTAGCCGTGTTGCCGCTCCAGGGCGTGTCCTGGGGGCGTGTCTGTGGTTCCAGCTGAACAGGATTCCTGCTGTAAATCTTTGTTCATTAGATTTGATTAAAGTCTTTTGTTGGTAATTGCTTTTAAAATCTGACACGCGACACCTGTAAAGCGCTCGTGTGACACGCTTACAGAAACACGCTCCATTGTTCACATTTATTAGTATTAATGTCACCGCTAATGAAATCCTGCCTGCAGCCCCAGGCTAACGCGTTAGCATGTTTGATCTCACTTCTTCATGTAAACCGGCGTGTCAGAAAACAGGTTTGGTCATTCAGACGGTTTTGTTCTGTGAGCTCAGAACGCAGTGGGATGATTAGCAAACGTTAAACTAGTTTTCATAGTTCTAAACGTTACAGTTAGACAGAAAAACATGTTTGTTTCTCTGTTCGGACATAAATCCTTTTCATTGGTCAGGTTATTAAACCCACAGAACTCCATCAATCAAGGATCAAACTATCAATCAATCTTCTTCTCCTCTGGGCTTTTCCCTTCAGGGTCTCCACAGCCAATCAGTGTCCTCCATCTAACCCTGTCTTCTCATCCTCTTCTCTCACACCAACTACCTTCATGTCCTCTTTCACTACATCCATAAACCTCCTCTTTGGTCTTCCTCTAGGCCTCCTGCCTGGCAGTTCAGAACTCAGCATCCTTCTACCAATATATTCACTATCTCTCCTCTGGACATGTCCAAACCATCTCAGTCTGGCCTCTCTGACTTTATCTCCAAAACCTCTAACATGTGCTGTCCCTCTGATGTACTCATTCCTGATCCTATCCATCCTGGTCACTCCCAGAGAGAACCTCAGCATCTTCATCTCTGCTACCTCCAGCTCTGTCTCCTGTCTTTTCCTCAGGGACACTGTCTCTAGACCAAACAACATCGCTGGTCTCACCACAGTTTTGTACACCTTTCCTTTCATTTTAGCTGAAACTCTTCTATCACACATCACACCTGACACTTTCCTCCACCCGTTCCCTCCTGCCTGGACACGCTTCTTCACCTCTTTTCCACACTCTCCATTGCTCTGGACTGTTGACCCTAAGTACTTCAAATCCTCCACCTTCTTGATCTCTTCTCCCTCTAACCTCACTCTTCCACTTGGGTCCCTCTCATTCACACACATGTACTCTGTCTTACTGCGGCTAACCTTCATTCCTCTCCTTTCCAGGACAAACCTCCACCTCTCTAGCTTCTCCTCCACCTGTTCCCTGCTCTCACTGCAGATCACAATGTCATCTGCAAACATCATAGTCCATGGAGATTCCTGTCTAACCTGGTCTGTCAGCCTGTCCATCACCATAGCAACAAGAAGGGGCTCAGAGCTGATCCCTGATGCAGTCCCACCTCCACCTTGAACTCCTCTGTCACACCTACACACACCTCACCACTGTCTTACAGTCCTCATACATGTCCTGCACCGTTCTAACATACTTCTCTGCCACTCCAGTCTTCCTCATACAATACCACAGTTCCTCTCTGGACACCCTGTCATCAGCTTTCTCCAGATCTACAAAAACACAATGCAGCTCCCTCTGGCCTTCTCTGTACTTCTCTATCAACATCCTCAAAGCAAATACTGCATCTGTAGTACTCTGTTTTGGCATGAAACCATACTGCTGCTCACAAATGTTCACTTCTGTCCTTAGTCTAGCTTCCACTACTCTCTCCCATAACTTCATTGTATGGCTCATCAGCTTTATTCCTCTGTAGTTGCCACAACTCTGCACATCTCCCTTGTTCTTAAAAATGGGCACCAGCACACTTCTCCTCCATTCCTCAGGCATCTTCTCACTATCTAAGATCCTGTTGAACAACCCAGTCAGAAACTCTACTGCCACCTCTCCTAGACACTTCCATACCTCTACAGGTATATCATCAGGACCGACTGCCTTTCCACTCTTCATCCTCTTCAATGCCCTCCTCACTTCATCCTGACTAATCTTTGCTACTTCCTGGTCCACAACAGTCACCTCTTCTAGTCTTTGTTCTCTCTCATTTTCCACGTTCATCAACTCTTCAAAGTACTCTTTCCATCTTCCCATCACACTACTGGCACCTGTCAATAGACTTCCATCCCTATCCTTAATCACCCTAACCTGCTGCACCTCCTTCCCATCTCTGTCTCTCTGTCTTGCCAACCGGTATAGATCAGTCTCTCCCTCCTTACTGTCCAACCTAGCATACAAGTCATCATAAGCTTCTTGTTTGGCCTTTGCTACCTCTACCTTCACCTTACGCTGCATCTCCCTGTACTCCTGTCTACTCTCCTCAGTCCTCTCAGTGTCCCACTTCTTCTTAGCTAACCTCTTTCTCTGTATACACTCCTGTACCTCCTCATTCCACCACCAAGTCTCCTTATCTACTTTCCTTCCAGATGACACACCAAGTACTCTCCTACCTGTCTCCCTGATCACATTAGCTGTAGTTGTCCAGTCATCTGGAAGCACCTCCTGACCACCCAGAGCCTGTCTTAACTCCTTCCTAAAAGTCCTGCAACACTCTTCCTTTTTCAGCTTCCACCATTTCGTCTTCTGCTCTGCCTTTGTCCTCTTGATCTTCCTCACCACCAGAGTCATCCTACACACCACCATCCTGTGCTGTTTGGCTACACTCTCACCTACCACTACTTTACAGTCACTGATCTCTTTCAGGTTACACCGTCTACACAAGATGTAGTCTACCTGTGTGCTCCTACCGCCACTCTTATAAGTCACTCTATGTTCCTGCCTCTTCTGGAAGAAAGTATTCACTACAGCTATTTCCATCTTTTTTGCAAAGTCAACTACCATCTGTCCTTCTGCGTTCCTCTCCTGGATACCAAACCTGCCCATCACCTCCTCATCACCTCTGTTTCCTGCACCAACATGTTCATTGAAGTCTGCTCCAATGACAACTCTCTCACTTCTAGGCATGCTCTCCATCACTTCATCAAAGTCCAGCCAGAATTTCTCCTTCTCCTCCAGCTCACATCCTACCTGTGGAGCATACCCACTAACAACATTGAACATCACACCTTCTATTTCTAGCTTCAGACTCATCACTCTATCTGACACTCTTTTTACCTCCAGGACATTCCTAACAAACTCCTCCTTCAAGATAACTCCTCCTCCATTTCTCTTCCCATCTACACCATGATAGAACAACTTGAACCCTGCTCCTAAACTTCTAGCCTTGCTACCTTTCCACCTGGTCTCCTGGACACACAGTATGTCTACCTTCCTCCTCTGCATCATGTCAACCAACTCTCTACCTTTTCCTGTCATAGTTCCAACATTCAACGTCCCTACTCTCAGTCCTATACTCTTGGTGTTCCTCTTCTCTCTCTTCCTACCAACACACTTTCCTCTTCTCCTTCGACTATCAAACTATCAATCGATAAAGAAAAATAACATCAGACAAAAGTTAGGACGTTAACTTTGTTCACAACGTTTAGTCAGAGTTCAAATGGGCTGAACTACTGCATTGTGGGAAATGCAGTTTTGGTCAAAGCACACTTTTGACTATTGTTAGACACTCTGACTTTTATTCTCTTGTGGGCCACATTAAATGATGTGGAGGGCCACATGTGGCCCCCGGGCCTTGAGTTTGACACGTGTGTGTCATCATATAATCAGCTACCAGTTAGCATAACGAGAACACAGCTAGCTTAGCTTCAAACTACAAATCAA
>NC_090778.1:28755000-28807500 GCF_040054535.1 Antennarius striatus | reverse complement strand
CGCTCCTCGTGTCCCGGCGATGTCTTTGTGCTCGTCTCCTAGTTTCAGCCTGGGGGGGGCGTTGCCGTGAGCGGTGAGCCTCGGCATGCGGCGGGAGGAAGAGGGGGAGGGATCAGTCACGACGCGGGGGCTGAAACCGACGGTCGGCTGGAGCGACGAAACCGTCTGTAGTCCTGAAGCTCCGCCCTGCTCCTAGAGCTCCGCCTCCTGTGGGTCAGCTGATTGGTTCCGTCTGGATCAGCTGTTAACAAATGAGCATTGGCTCCGCCCACGCTCAGGGAAACCAATATCGCTAAGCTAAACATGCTAACGGGTGGAGGAGGCGGAGCCATGGGTTGATGCTCCTCCTTCCTGTTCCTGTTGCCATGGCGACCCTCCATGCGACACGTCTGTGTGAGCTTGTCGTGTGTGTGTGTGTGTGTGTGTGTGTGTCCTCTCTAACCTGTGCTGGTGCCCCCCCCTGCAGAGAAGAGCGATGATGAGGAGCTGGACATCAAGCCGGAGAAGGGCCTGGGGGGGCCGGGGAAGGGGGACGATGGGAAGGACCCCCGGCGGCCGAAGCGCCCCCGCACCATCCTGACCACCCAGCAGAGGCGGGCCTTCAAGGCGTCCTTCGAGGTGTCCTCCAAGCCCTGCAGGAAGGTAGGACCCCCCCCTGAAAGTTTCAGATCCTGTCCTCTCTGTAGAGAGTTAGCCTGATGCTAACGCGTTAGCATTGCTTCTTCAGCTGGTGTTGAACCATCACCCCCCCCTTCACTCCCTTTCGTCATCCAGCATCTCCACCTCAACCACGACCCCCCCCCAATTGATTCACTCATGAAGTTCTCAAATTAGAAAAGCCCCCGGCCTCAGGGCGGGGCTTTGAAGTGGTGAGTGTCTGTATCTGGTCTGTGTTAGCGGGGGGGGGGGGGCGCAGGCTGCTGCTGCATGGAGATCCAACCAGCCCCCAAACACCCCCCAGACCAAACACCCCCAAACCAAACCGGTCCTGCTCCCGCCCCCTGAACCCTCCCCGTGTCGTTCTCCTGGTCTGACTCCTGTCCTGTTCTCCCCCAGGTCAGAGAGACTCTGGCTGCTGAGACGGGTCTGAGCGTCAGGGTGGTGCAGGTGTGGTTCCAGAACCAGAGAGCAAAGGTGAGTCCCGTCCAGCAGTCTGGTTCCCCCTGGTTCCATCTGGTTCCTCCTGGTTCCATCTGGTTCCTCCTGGTTCCTCCTGGTTCCTCCTGGTTCCATCTGGTTCCTCCTGGTTCCTCCTGGTTCCTCCTGGTTCCATCTGGTTCCTCCTGGTTCCTCCTGGTTCCTCCTGGTTCCATCTGGTTCCTCCTGGTTCCTCCTGGTTCCATCTGGTTCCTCCTGGTTCCTCCTGGTTCCTCCTGGTTCCAGCAGCAGTGACTCCTCTGCTGCTGGACTCCGTCTGCCTCCCTCCTCCAGAGGAGTTCCATCAGCTGCTCTGATCTTATCGCTCCAAACCTTTGATTCTGACAGTGAAGCCCCCCCCTGATCCAGATCTGGTGCGGTTCACTCCGGGGTGAAGCTCCAGGAACATCCGCTCTACATCACAGCGCCGCCCTGACTCTGACTCCCTGTTCCTCTGGTTCTGACTCCCTGTTCCTCTAGTTCTGACTCTGACTCCCTGTTCCTCTGGTTCTGACTCCCTGTTCCTCTGGTTCTGACTCTGACTCCCTGTTCCTCTGGTTCTGACTCCCTGTTCTTCTGGTTCTGACTCCCTGTTCCTCTGGTTCTGACTCCCTGTTCCTCTGGTTCTGACTCCCTGTTCCTCTGGTTCTGACTCCCTGTTCCTCTGGTTCTGACTCCCTGTTCCTCTGGTTCTGACTCCCTGTTCCTCTGGTTCTGACTCCCTGTTCCTCTGGTTCTGACTCCCTGTTCCTCTGGTTCTGACTCCCTGTTCCTCTGGTTCTGACTCCCTGTTCCTCTGGTTCTGACTCCCTGTTCCTCTGGTTCTGACTCTGACTCGTTGGGTTTCAGATGAAGAAGCTGGCCAGACGACAGCAGCAGCAGCAGGAACAGCAGAACTCCCAGAGACTCGGCCAAGGTAAGATCTGGAAGCTCCGCCCCCCCACCATAGGTGACCTTTGGTCTCTATAGCTCCGCCCCCCCACCATAGGTGACCTTTGGTCTCTATAGCTCCGCCCCCCCACCACAGGTGACCTTTGGTCTTCAAACCCGGCATTAGAACCGGGCTGAACTCCTGGTTCTGATGCCGGGTTTAAACGAGTCATCGGTGATGAAGAAACGTTCAACGAGGAAGAAGAGGAGACGTGTGGAGGAGCCACTGTGGGGGGGCCGGGGGGCGTCGAGGGGGGGGGGGGCTGCAGTGATGAAGACACAGAGTTTTGTGACCGTCTATCAGATCAGAGCAGCAGCGAGTGGGGAGGGAAGGACGACTGTTGGTTTCCATGGAAACAGAGCTTCTGCTCCTCTCTCCAGCATCGAGTCTTTATTCACTTCTGTCAGGGGGGAGCGACTGGGGGGGGAGAAAAAACACCTTTATGTTTAATCGACCTGGATTTAAAGGACAGGAGTCGTGTGATTGGTCGATCTGTAGTGGAGCGTAGAGGGGAGGAGTCTGAGTGTGTGTGTGTGTGTGTGTGTGTGTCCTGTCTCTAATCTCCTGGTCGTTCTTGTCTCCGCCTCCAGAGGTGATGTCCAATCGGATGGAGGGGATGATGAGCTCCTTCACGCCGCTGGCTCCGCCCCAGCAGCAGCTGGTCGCCATGGATCAGAACGGCTACAGCACCGACCCGTTCCAGCAGGGGCTCACCCCCCCACAGATGCCCGGGGACCACATGAACCCATATGGTGAGCACTCCCACCACCCCCACCACCCCCACCACCCCACCCCATCGATAGTAGAACTTTAAGCCCCGCCTCCTGCTGCGTCAGCGAGTCCCGGAGCAGAACCAACGATTGTGATTGGATAGAGAGAGAAAAAGGCAAACGAGGCGGGCGGGTAGGCTAGTCCACAGGAAGGAACCCCCCCCATCCACACACACACACACACACACACACACACACACACACACACACACACACACACACACACACACACACACACACACACACACGGCCCCACAGGGACCGTTTCCTGAAGTTCATAACTTCCTTATAATTTGCCTCCGTTTAGTTGCGCTCGGCGGGCGGAGCCAAATCCCCCGTCTCATCACTCCTCTGGTTCGGGGGGGGGAGAGCAATATTGGCGAGGCATTAAAGATGAGTGTGGATGTCTGTCCCCGTCCTGAGCAGCGATCATTAAGCCCCCCAGTAATAAAGTTAACTATTCCCTCCAGAGGAATAACGGCCGGCGCTTTATGAAAGGCCCCGCCCGCCGCTATTAACCACATCTTTTAGGCCGACGCCCCTTGTTTACATGCTCCCTCGCAGACGCCGATTGCCCCAGCGAGGGCAGCAAAAAGTCAGCCTTGATGATCCCGAGCCCCCCCCCCTCCCTTGATGACACACAACAGCAATTTGTGGCAGCGACTGTCGGTCTGATGATTTCCCAGCGCTGCCGTTTGTGAGTGACGGCGGCGCCGCCGCGCCCTGACAGCTCGCCTCTCCCCCCCCAGGTAACGACTCGGCGTTCCACGACATCGACAGCGACACGTCTCTAACCAGCCTCAGCGACTGCTTCATGGCGTCGTCGGAGGTGGGCTCCCTGCAGGCCCGCGTGGGAAACCCCATCGACCGCCTCTACTCCATGCAGAACTCTTACTTCGCCTCGTGAGGGACCCCCCCACACGCCCAGGGGCCACCGGGGGGTGAGGGGGGGAGCCTGGCACGGGACGCCGAGGAGACGGCGCGCCAACGCTCCGACACCATGAAACCACTCGATGTAGGATGGGGGGGGGTCCTGGGAGCAGACTCCATATTTTAGATAATTGGGTAGGACGGTGGCGCCGCCGCCACACGCAGACCAAATAACAGCGATTTGTAACATGCATGACGGATTGTACACTAGAACCTTTTGTACGCGGGTTCACACGCGTGTTCCTCTTTACATGGACTTTACATGTTCACCGTTAGCGTTTTGCTCACTTTGGATTAGGTTAGATATTGTGTTCATAGTGAATAGGAGTGGCTGTACAGTTGTGTGTGTGAGGACGGGTCGGTAGGATCAGTGTAAATACCCCCCCCCCCAGGAAAATTGGATGTGCATGTTCAAAATGGAAAGCATTCTATTTATTTAACTATAACAGGCTCTTGAAGGTGCATATTAAAACTGAAAAGCTTTATTTAAAAAGGAGAGCGTTTTTGTTTGTTTCGAGCGATTAGTGAGTTCCTCTGTCCGCCTTTAATATGAAGATTAACCCTTTATTGTTTCTTCCTCCAGCCAGCTGTAAATGAGCGATGTTGCTATTTATTTCTACGGAGCATAAAAACCTTTTGTTGTCATTCTGTGCATCTCAAAAAACGTTCAAGTTGCTAATTGACCAAAGTTGACTGGTTTTGATGAATAAACATGTCTTTCTCCTGATAACATTAAATAAATGCCATTCAGTGATCGTCTACGTTCTCATGGCTTCACTGGGAAAAACACAAGGACTTATGGGTAAATTATAGGATCTAGAAGGTTAACGGAAGACCTCAGCCTCGGAATTCTGATCCGAAGTTACATCCTGTCTGTGACTGGAGGAGTTTGACTGAGTTTGACACTGATGCTAGCATCAGCTAGCATCAGCTAGCATCAGTGTTCTAGTTAGATGCTATTGGCATCAAACACCTGTTCTAGTTTGATGTTATTAAACTAGAACAGGTGTTCTATTTTAATAGTTTGATGCTAATAGTTTGATTCTACTAGCATCAAACTATTAATTTTTTTTTAAATAAAATTTTGATGAAATTAAAAAATTATATTAGCATTAGCTAATAGAACAGGTATTATAGTTTAATATTTTGATGCTAATAGTTTGATGCTACTACCATCAAAGTATTAATTTTAATTTAATTTTCTTAATTTTTTTTAGTAAATCTAAATTAAATTTAAATTTTATTTTCTTTCTATTAGCATCAGCTAATAGAACAGGTATTCTAGTTTAATAGTTTGATGCTAATAGTTTGATGTTAATTGCATCAAACTACATCGGGGTGGGTCAGGCTAGCTAGCTCCTGCCGCTAACTAAAGCTCGACCTCTAAAAATAAATCTGTTTCGTGACAAACTGTTCCTGGACGCTTTCCAGCAGCACGTTAGCGGCACTAAACACAATGGGCTCCAGGCTCCGCCCCCTGCACGCCTAACTAATTACCTAAATTGGCCTAACTAATTACCTAAATTGACACAAATCTAGAAGGACAGTTAGAGACGCTCCTGGCGCCGCTCCAGGGCCACACCCACCCCAACCGTTTGACACGCCGCCGCCAGCTAACAATCAAACGGGCGGGTGGGCGCGCACGAGACCTCCACATTCTGTTCAGGAGGGTTGGGGGGCGGGGGGGCAGTGGGCGGAGCTCAGGTGCAGTTGGAGCAGCGCTCGGGTGAAATACCGACACAGCCAGAACCCCACCCACCCCCCGAGGGCCCGACGGCGGCGCCTCTGAAGACCCACCTGGGTGCTCCTTCATCTCTGACAGCTCCTCAACGCGGCCCCCCCACCTTCACACGGTCACATGACCCACAGGTAAACAGCCACGCTATCTGCACCGCTATCAGCCGCGTCTTCCTGCCTGTCAGGCTGTCAGAAACTTGGCCGCCGTTCAGGGCGGGGCTCGTGACGCCCTCCAATCACTGATCTGCTATCAGCGCCTCAATCTGACAACCAGGTGTCGCCCGGCGGGCGCGCGAACGTCCGTTACCCGGTCGTCACACCGGTAAGGGGAGCATCGCCACATCCTGCGTCCTGATTGGACGACGGCCTCCAGCTGAACCCGCCTCAAACGCATTTTGTGATTTTTGTACATGAAAATGAGTCGAACAGGAAAAACGGCGGCGTTGGCGTGGAACGAGCAGGACGAGGACAATGTGTGTGTGTGTGTGTGTGTGTGTGTGTGTGTGTGTGTGTGTGTGTGTGTGTGTGTGTGTGTGTGTGTGTGTGTGTGTGTGTGTGTGTGTGTGACAGAACAAACACACCCCACAAAGGCCCCACTTACAGTAAACACGGATGGGGTTGCTACGCACACACGCTGTTTGCTCAGCGTGGACATCACAATGAGTCCAGGTGAGCCCACACGGAGGTGTTTGGGCGTGGCCCCGGGACACAAGGGCCCGACCGAAGGTGACACCCGGCAACACGCGAGGGCGCAGACAAAACCACGCAGGAAGTCGACCACAATCACACCTGTGAGGCTCCGGCGTTCAGTCGGTCTGCAGGCGAGACGAAAACGAGCCGTCAGGACCGGGTCTGGTCCTGGTTCTGGTTCTGGTTCTGGTCTCACAGGTGCGTTAGATTCCTCACCTGACAGCCAGCTGGGCTCAGGGGGGTGGAGACCAGGTGATCAGGTGGGTCTGTGTTAGCTTCTAAGCTAACAGCGTTAGCGCACCACCAGTGAGGAGGAGATGATGTCAGCACGCCATGCCCGAGAAGCTCCGCCCATTCCATCAGGAGGATCAGAGCGACCTGTGACCCCGACAGGATGATTCCTTATCAATCGGTTCTGATTCCGTCTGTTTGTAGAAACAATTTAACGATTCTTTTTCTGGTGGGTGGAGCTAAAGAGGAGTGGGTGGAGCCGAGTCGACTTGAGATCATGTGCTGGTGGTGTTTTCTGTAGCTCCGCCCTGAGGGAGGGGCCTGCTGGTGAAGTTGGGTCGTCAGGGTGATTGAACTCACCTGGTCTGGTGTTGAGGTCCTTCCAGCTTCGTCATTTATGTCACCCTGAATATGAGGTTATAACCTGCTGCAGGGGGGTGACATTGAGACATTAAGACTTTATGTCTGCTAGCTAGCTGATGCTAGCAGCTAAACGGACACGCCCATTCGTGTTAACGCACGGTTTGACGTTAACCTGATCCGGTCATCAGGAAGTGTGGATCTAATCCTGCCGCCGCCGCCGCCCAGCAGCCCCTTTGATGAGCCCCCACCCCCCCATCCAGATTCCAACGAGACTCATGCCTCAAAAAATGGCTGCCCCCCCCCCCCACTCCAGGCTCCGGTGGACGTTATCAAAGGTGCAGGAATAAATCAGGGCGCCGCCCTCCTCTCTGCTGGCGCACATCCAGCCCAGCGTCTGTAGGCGTGACGCCTGCTAAACGCTAACGCTAGCTCCAGATGTCCTCCAGCGCCACTAATGCTAACAGATGAAGTCCACGCCGCTAACGCTAGCTCCAGATGTTCCTCCAGAACATCCCAGAATCCACTGGGTTGTGTTTGGGTCGGGGTCCAGACGGACGTCATGAGGTAAGAGCTGATGGTTCTGTTTCTACGAGATGTGGTTTGATCTGGCGCTCGCCCCCTGCTGGTCACTAGAGGTACTGCAGGTCGGAGGCACTTCCTCCATATTTGGACGTCGTGCGTTAACTGCAGGACTATGACATGTCCTACAACATGTTAATTCTTTGACACACAGCCGACCAATACCGACGCTCCTCCACAGGCGGGGTCAAAAGTGGGCGTGGTCAAAAATGACTCCGTTTTAGCAATAAACTGGTTATTCTTCAAAATCTGTAAAACAAAGGGGTTGTAATGTTTTCATATCTTCATAAAACGTGTTTGTGACGTGACAATATTTGTATTTTTATTTATTTTTTATTTATTTATTTTTTATTTATTTAATTAAGTTTTTGTATCGATCCCCCCCCCCCCCACGCAGTAAACTAAAGACCTTTCTTTCATTTTGGCCAAACCAATGATGAAATATTCCTTCAAGCGTTTCTTCCTCACTGTTTCCTTCTCTTCCTACCGTGATGCTAAGCTAAGCTAAGCTAAGCTAAGCTAAGCTAACAGCTTCATGAGAACGAGTCGGTTTAACTGCAGGTTTCCGTTACTGCGAGTCAACGGCGTATGAAGACAATCGTTAGCCTATCACGCCCCCTCCCTTCCCTGGCGTGTTCTCCCAGGGGATTCTGGGACGTGAACCCATCTCAGACGGCGAGGGGCTGACGTGAGACGGGCCTCGGTAGGAAAACAGCGGCGCTGAAACCCGAGTTGGAGACACACAAACGGAGTTGAGAGCCGAGCTGTTCACACATTTACCCGCCCCCTGTGGCCCCGCCCAGGAAGTGACCCCAGAGACAATGTTTTCGTTAGATAACCCAATCCTGACGCTCCGCCGGGGCACAAGGGGGCTTTTGTGACCCGCTCTCCCTTTTTAACCCGGCCTGTGAGCAGAATGGGGGGGTTTGATTTGTACTCTGGTGACCCGGGTCGTGTACCCCCCCAGGTCGTGTACCCCCCCGGGTCGTGTACCCCCCCGGGTTGGGGACCCGTTGGCGTTCTGATGTTCCAGCGCCGGCGTTCCGACTCAGACGGTTGTGGGTTCGGGACCGTCTAGATTTCTCCTCCTGATTCCAGAGTTCACAGGAGTTCACAGCCAGTCCCCGGTGGGGGGGCGGTGGGGGGGCCCGGGGTGTTTTCGTTGGACGGTTTCCACGGCGTGTGGTTAATTGTTCAGGGAGGTTCCATCCAGCGGCTCACACGTTTGCTCCGGCCCCCGAGGGCCGGCCTGTAATCAGATGACGGACGGTGGTGCGGTTTTGACCGAGGGGGGGGTCGCGGCCCGACATCCTACATGTCTTCACAGCGGTGGGTGTCTTTGTTGTGTCAGTCAGCAGCTCAGAACGCCGCCGCCGCAGTGGGGGGGGGCACGTTTGGCGTCCGATGGAGATGTAGGAACGGATTCTGGATCCAACCGGAACGGATCCAACCGGAACGGATCCAACCGGAACGGATCCAACTGGAACGGATCCAACCGGAACGGATCCAACCGGAACGGATCCAACTGGAGTGGATCCAACCGGAACGGATCCAACCGGAACGGATCCAACCGGAACGGATCCAACTGGAGTGGATCCAACCGGAACGGATCCAACTGGAGTGGATCCAACCGGAACGGATCCAACTGGAGTGGATCCAACCGGAACGGATCCAACCGGAGCGGATCCAACCGGAGCGGATCCAACCGGAGCGGATCCAACCGGAACGGATCCAACCGGAACGGATCCAACTGGAACGGATCCAACCGGAACGGATCCAACCGGAACAGATCCAACCGGAGCGGATCCAACCGGAACGCCACCAGAGGCGGGGCGAGAATGAAAGTTGCCCAACTGGCCTACGCTTCTCTGATTGGCTGGAATCCTCCTCCTGGGTGTGGTTCTGTGTTGTCATGGAAACCGAATCCTGGAGCTGCTGGTTGGGTCGGAACCGAAACCCACGGGTGTCTGGATGAAGTCGGTCCAACCATCGTCCAGAGATTCAGAAGAGGGGCAGAAACCCTTTTACCCCGCAGTCCCTTTAATTACCCCAAATTATTTTGGAAAGCCAACGTGCAACAAACAAACAAACAAACAAACAAACAAACAGGTTGTTGTTCTGGTCCGATCTCCTCGGTGAACTCTGGGAACGGGCCGACCGTCTGAACCTCTCTGTGGGGTGGGGGGCGTGTGACCCCCTGCCTTCGTTCCTGTGCTGAGAAAACGTCGGTGGGATTGAGCGCCGGCGCCCAGGGGTGCAGCTAGAGCCCCGGATCGGCCCCGGATCGGCCCCGGATCGGCCCCGTAATCCCGGCGCGATGGGAGCCCATCTGTTTCGGCTTTGCTTCCTGTGCGTTATTACAGCTCACTGGGACACAGAGTGGAATGCGGCCGCGCCGTTTGAAGTCCACAGGAAGGTGATGCCAGGGGCCCTCAGCCCGAGGAGGGGCCCCAGCCCGAGGAGCACTGACCTCCAGGGCTAACGCAAGCCAGTGCCGCTAACCTCCAGGAGCCCCGCTAACCTCCAGGAGCCCCGCTAACCTCCAGGAGCCCCGCTAACCTCCAGGAGCCCCGCTAACCTCCAGGGGCCCCGCTAACCTCCAGGGGCCCCGCTAACCTCCAGGGGCCCCTCTGTTGAGGTGCGAATCGGCCCCCAGCTCCCTGGTGGAGCCACGAGCATCAAATGTAGAGACGGCGAAGGAAGAGCAGCTCAACGCCTCAAACGATGATGTCACCACATGCTGCTGTGACGTGGCGTCATGTGATTGGCTGGTCGGGAGCACTTTTGTTTTTTTGTTTGGTTTTACAGATTTTCGTGTTCAGAAAAAAGATTCAGATTAAAACGTAAAAAAAACTAACGAACATTTAGCAGCTGTGAGAAACATCTAGCGTCGCTGAGCTAAGCTAACACGCTAAATCAGCTGATTCTGAAAAAACTTTTCTCATGAACTCCAAAGTAATCTGTGATAGTAATCTGTAATAATCTGTGATAATCTATAATTATCTGTAATAATCTGTGATAGTAATCTGCAGCAGAAGGGATCAGAGGTGAACTACATCTTCCTCGTCTGGTTCTAATGAAGCTCCTCCTCTTTTAACCCCTCCTGTTTTTTTCCTGGCGTTGTGGGCGGAGCAAACCTCTTCCTGTGTGTGTGCTGCACCAGGGAGGCAGGTCAGGGCGCCGACTGCAGGAGGCGGAGTCTATGTTGATCTGAGCGGGGCCTCTAGACGGGGTGTGGGTAGGTGCTCACCTGTGGGGGGGGGGGGGCAGCGTCGTCAGTAAATCTGAGAGTCAACAGGCGGCGGAGCCCCGACCCACTTCCTGTCACGCAGGCTGTGTTTTACGCCTCCCCCCACCGGACGCCATCTTTGGGGCGGGGGCTGGCGGCCCCACCCGGGGCCCTCAGCTGGGCACAAAGGGGCCGTTATGAACGTCCTCTGACGACCGCCGCGCTGCTTCCAGGAGGCGGGGGTCGCCAGGCTCCGCCCCCTGTGACCTCCTCATTACAGGGGGGGGCGAGATCATCAGGACCCACAGCTCTATATGAAGATCATTTGTCAGCTGGGGACACTCCTTAGAGAGCGCCGGATACGGACCCCATTGATTGGCCTCGCTCCGCTGGCGGTGGACCATCATCCTTTGTGCTGGCCCCGCCCCCCGGTGACCTCCTGACAGCTTTATTAGCGTGCTAACACCGCTAAAGCCGCCTTGCTGCTAGCTCTGCAAAGGTTAGAGAATATCAGCCAATGGATTCCCTCCAAATGTCAGTGTTTAATTATTAACGGGGCCGCCGCCCCCCCGAGCCGCCGCCCCCCCAAGCCGCCGCCCAACAGCTCCTCCCCCCCAGCCGCCGCCCGCCGCCACATTGTCGTTGGGCTGAGGTTGGATGAGGCTGGATGTTTAATGAAGACGGATCGGAGCCGGGGCGCCATCGCCATCAGGACGGCGTGACCTTTGAGGCGTCGCCATGGAGACGGGCCGGCGGTCCAAAGCGGTTCGGTGGCGGCGTGAGGTCACGTGACCACCCGTGTTTGTGAAGGCGGCGGGTCTGATCGACCCGACGGCTGACATGATGACATGACATTTCCACGCTCCACCCCCCGCCCCCACGAACCCGTGAACTTTCGTTGCGGCTGTGGATGAATGTGCCAATTACAGGAAACCCCCCCCGGACCGATCTCAACAGGACTTTGTGTGGGGGGGCGGGGTTTACGGGTCAGTCGAGTTACACAAGTACAGGACTGTTGGGCCTGGGGGGCGGGGCTGGGGGCGGGGCTGCTCCAGTCATCATTGAACGCTGTAATTGTTCAGGGAGACTTTTTCCACTCCGTTGATCAATATTATGAGCTCTAACTCTAGATTAACACCCGCCGCCGCAGCAAAGGTCGCGACCCCCCAGTGAGGCCGTTATGAGTAAATATTGATCACCCCCCCCCCGTCAGCTAAGTGGTGCTGCCGGAGCGGAACGCCGCCGTGAACTGTGGGCCGTTTGAAGGAACTAATATCTGGCCTAATCCCCGACCCCCCCCCACACCGCCCCCCAACGCCGCCGCCGCCCCCCTCCCTCAAGTCTGCTCCAGCATCAGGTTTCCCAGAGTTCCCGGTGCCGCAGGCCTTTCAGACGTCCTCAGGGCTCTGATTGGTCCAGGATGGTGTGGTGGTATGTGGGTTCACGCCCCACCCCGCCTGGCCCCGCCCCCCCATACACATCATCATCCACCGTCCTCTGCTGACGTCACGTGACCAGGTCGGTCCGGTTTGAGTCGCCGTGCTAAGCTAAGCTAAGCTAAGACGTCGCCGCCTCCCGTCGGATGACTGGTTGGACGACCAATCAGGTGTGGCCACGCCCGACCCGGGTCCGACCACTCCTGGGGCGTCGCCAGGAGCCAAACACGTTAGCGCCTCTCACGCCGCGGGGCCGTCAGGAAGTGACTTCCTCTCCACTTCCTGTTTGGGTTCAGGGTCACACCTGGAGCCGGGGGTGTGATCGGGGGCGGCGGCCCTCTGATCCTCACTGACCTGAGTTTCTTCTTCAGGTGTTTTTATTGTGGGACCGGAGGCTCCGCAGGAGGCGGCGTGTCCCGACAGAGAGCAGCGCCTACCCACAAACCCCTGCCTGGGGCGGGGCCTTTGAAGGTGCGTGTCTCTTCTTGACGTTTCTTGTCAGCTCGTCTTGGGAACGGCGGATTCCATCCTGTCGGTCCTCCGTGTGCGTTCAAACGTCTGGGGGGGTGGGGGCTGACGGGGGGGGGGGGGGTAACCACCTCAACGGGTTGGAGGGGGCGGAGCCGACATCAATAACTCTGAAAACCGTTTGGCAGCCGACGCATCCGATAACGTCCCGACTGAGGTCGTCAGTTCCAACAAACCCCCCCCGGATAAAAGATCTGTTTCCTGGTGCTGCCAGGAAGGACATGGAAACGCACAGGAAACAGGAAGGAAACAGGAAGGAAACAGGAAGGAAACAGGAAGGAAACAGGAAGGAAACAGGAAGGAAACAGGAAGGAAACAGGAAGGAAACAGGAAGGAAGTACAAACTTCCTTGGATCATGTCTTACAGATAAAGTTTTGTGTGAACGAATCCAGAAGTTTTTAATGCTGCTGATAAACAAACAAACAAACAAACAAACAAACAAACAAACAAACAAACAAACAAACAAACAAACAGGTGTGTGTAAACGCAGACGCATCACAGAGCGTTCCGCGTCCTCCTCGCCGTGGCTTCCTGACGCTGCGACTCACTGGATGTGACGTGAACACGTGGCGTTTGTGTCGCGGCGTCAATCGGATCGGAGCGACATTAATAGAGCAGGCGGGTCGTAACGCGATTAAAACATCAATATGCAAATGAGCGCCGCCGCGCCGCATCAGCAGAGACAGGTGTCAGCTATCTTTAGCGCTGGCAGCAAGGATCCTGCAGCCAATGGCGTGGCGGCACTGATCTGACGGGGTGGGCGGGGCTTCAGCGCGGACGAGCCATCAGAGGAGGTGATGATGGTTGTCGCTCTTCCTCTTTGATTTGAGGAGGAGGAGGAGGAGGAGGAGGAGGAGGAGGAGGAGGTGTGAGAAACGTTCGGCGTGTCTGAGCAGGAGCGTCGCCGGGGGGGAACTGCGAGCCGGAGCGATCCATCGGCCGTCGCGGCCTCCTGACACGTCTCGTGAGGCGTTGGCTTTCCCTTTCATCCGCCCCATTCTTTAAGGTCCCGCAGCCTGTCTGATGATGGGGGGGGGGTTAGCAGGGGAGGGGCGGAGCTTCCAGTTGCCACCTGGCAATTTCACCAGACGTGTACAAATTGTCAATCAGGAGGCGGCGGCCGATGACGTGGCTCGCCGAGGCGGCGAGGAGCTGCAGACCGTCAGACGGTCATCAGCAGGTGGTTACCGTGACGACATCATCATCAGCGGGGGGTGTCGATTGGAAATTAGTTGGAAATTAGTGGCTGTGTGTGTGTGTGTGTGTGTGTGTGTGTGTGTGTGTGTGTGTGTGTGTGTGTGTGTGTGTGTGTGTGTGTGTGTGTGTGTGTGTGTGTGTGTGTGTGTGTGTGTGTGAGTGTGTGTCGCTGCGGCGCGCTGAGGAACAAACCAGAAGAAGCTGTTTGTTTTCCAGCCAATCCGGTGTGAGAATGGCTGCAGGAGCTTTTCTGCTGACGGCTGCGTGTGATTGGTCGGCTCGGAGCGGAGATAACGACGGCTTCACGCCGCGTGATGGATGTGTGAGGAGGAGGACGCCGGCGGCGTGGCGGCGTTCAGCCTCTGAAGTGTTGACAGACGCCCGCGGCCCGAAGCCGCCCGGTAACGGCACGCCATTGGCTGGAAAATAACAATAAATCTGGCATCAGATTGCTGGGTAATTATCTCAGTGAGGATCTGACAAATTAGAGCGGAGCTCCTTCAGCGCCGTCTAGCACAGACGCTAACGTCTGGTTAGCGCGTTAGCACGATAGCAACGGCCTAGCTTCTACCTGGAGGAAACCTGCATTACTGAACCAATCAGATGCAGGTATTTACGGTCATGTGACTACGTAACTCCTGAATGTGTGATTGAAGGTTTTTCTTGGGTTTCTCGGGGGTTTGGTCCGTGGGTGTGGGGGGGCCCAGGGTCTTGGATTAATTAGCCGAGCAGCCCCCGGTTCGGGGGGCTTAGCGTGTGCGGGGGCGATGTTTTCCTCGCTGTCTTTTCCACAGGGATTGGTTTGCACTCATCTTTGATAGTTAACCCCGCGTGACCCCTCCCCAGAGCCGGCCCCCACCCCCCCCCACCTCGCGGCTCCTGCTTCTCATTAGAGGTTGTCCGCTGGCCGCTCGGGGCCTAAATGGGACGTCGCCGGCGCACCGGTCCCACCAGAAATGTGACAAACGGTTTGGGTTCGCAGGTGAAGGTTAACCCCCGGGATGCCGCCCTGTGGTGGGGGGGGGGGGGTCTGCAGCCAATAGGACGCAAGAAGAGGCCTTTCACCTGGTGACATCACTACAAATAAAAACAGTTTAGATTAATTTAATCTGATTTTATTCAAATATTCCAGTGATTCTGTTTCTGCAGGAAAGAAAAATTTAAGTTTGATGAAAACCTCGTTTAAGATTAAATTATTTCCCCACAAACAAAGAGGGTCCAGAGTCTAAACTGTTGTTAATTTTAAGTCAGACTCGGCACAAATGTAACCAATTAGATAAAACATCTGCGTCTGTCAGTGAAGCATTTATCCACGTTTTTATTCACTTCCTTTAGACATCAGAAAACTATTTATTAATAAATAAATTATTTTCACATAAATTTTAGGAATTTCAAACATCTGAATTAAATTTCCCATCTTTTAAGATAAACAGCGTGGGACCGATTTAAGGCCCCTAATGCATCAGGTACATTTAATAATTAAAACGCCTCCTCCTGATGAAACTGGATTTAAACCTTTGTTTTATTTTACAAAAATACAATTTTAATCTGGTTTCTCTGCAGTGACTTGATGTTCAACAGCTAAAAATATCAGCAGCAATAAAACGACTCCACAGGTTCAGGTTTTCTGCCTCTCAGTACGTTTTATTTCTAAGCACAGGTGAGGATTTTCACAATTTTAGATTTACTCTTTTATTATATTTAAAGGGGAGGGGCCTAAAGAGCAGCGTGTATTTTTATTAAAAACCTGCTGATTAAACTCAGGTATGAACAGCATACACACACCCGTCCCGGGGCTCCGCCCCCCTGGAGGCGGCCCCGCCCCCGACCTGCGGACCCCTTCAGATGCTTTGTTTACTGCTGACAAACCGTTCCGTTCTGCAGCTGAGTCATCCCTCCTATCGCCCCCATCAGGCTGGGGAGACGTGAATTTGTCTGACCTCTCTGGGAGGAGGGTGGGGGGGGCGGGACAAAGGCCTGAATTCAAAGCGGGGCACCCGGGGGCCAGGCTGGCGGCGGTCCCAGCTGAGCAGCACCAGCCAGCCACCACCTGCATACGGCTGCTGCCCCCCTCCCCCGGCTCACCCCCCCACCCCTCATCTGCATCCCAGTCGTATCCCGGTCCCAATATCTGCCCGGTGCATCTAAGCTGTCCATCACGGCGGCCCCGCCGTTCACGGCCCCCCTGAATGAAAACGAGGCTTCAGCAGCGACTTCCTATTGGCTGATACTTTTATTTTAACTGGAAAAAATGAAATTAAAAAAAAAATCCATTTTATCACTTTTTTCATCACCATCACCTCCATTTGTGTAAATAAATCCTGCAGATCCAGGACGTGCGTTAGCCTAGCCGATCGGCTCTCAGCTCAACACTGCCCCCTGGGTCGGACCGGGGGTACTGCGCCCAGCGGGGCTGGCTCAGCCCGACAGAACATGGCAGCCTCCTCCTCCGGCGTTTAGTCTCCCGTCTGCTCCTGGAAGCGTCCGCGCTCCCGCTCCTGGCTCCGACCGACGCTCGTCACGCCGTCCCGTCGCCGTGACGACCACGTTAGCATCCCTGCTCGTAACAAAGGCCCTCTTCATCCACTCTGTTTGTCTGCAGTTTAAATCCTCACCTCTGTTTGTAATTCATTTCCCGTCAACCTGGTCGTCGCCGCCGGCGTGACCTTTGCCCCCCCAGCAAAAACAATATGGGAGCAGGAGGAGCGAGCCAGACGGGAGCGCCGGGACGCCGCTCAGACAATCCGACCGGAGGATCGGAGGAATTCTGCTCCCAGCTGTGGACCTCGTCCCATCCCCATCCCGAATTCCTGAGCTGTCTGGAGGAGCCCTCAGGGCCGCCGGAGTGGCAGGGTGCATTGTGGGAGTCTGTCCTGTTTCAGTAAGCCCAAGCAGGGGGTCGCGGGGATGGGGGGGTTGATAACGCTGCATTTTTGACCCCCTCACGCTCTCCTCGTCTCCGCTGCTGCGTCTGATTCGTGCCAAGACTAATTCTCAGGCGTGTTCCAGGCGGCGGCGTTTGACACCAGCATCAGCTCCGATGGCGGGTTCAGGGGGTCAGAGGTCAGAGCGCTTTACCGCCGCCTAACCTTGATCACCAAAGTAATTATGAGGGAGGGAGGGGCTGGGAATCTGCCTGAGGCTGTGTGTGTGTGTGTGTGTGTGTGAGACTTTCACAGGTGTGACATTCTTTCATGTGTTTGACAACAAACGCGGCGCGGTGACACACACCAGAGGAACGTGGCGGCTGAGCGCTCACAGCTGTGAAGCGAACCGCTGCTGCTTCAGCACAAAAATCAAACGCACCAAAACTTGGCAACGGTTCCCGCTTTGAAGTTGTGCAGCAGCGGCCCCGGGGCCGGCCCTGGCCCCCGGGGCCAAGGTGGAACGCCAGCAGGATGGGAATCCGTTTGACACGATGACACAGTCAAGACGGGTCAGCTCCGTCTGCACACCAGTTCACAGACGTGTGTGTGTGTATTTATACACATGTGTGTACATATTTACCTGTGTATAGACACACACAAATAATATATATAATTATATACACAAACACATGTAAATAACTACATATACATAACTATATATATATATGTATATATATATATTTATACACACACACTTGTTTATATATATTGTATACTAATATATACATTATATATAAACATGTCTATATTGTATATTAATATAAACATTATATATATATGACCTATATACATGTACTTTTATATATAGTTATATATGTATGTGTTTTATATATGTCTATACACATATAAACACATGTAAATATATGGATACATAATATAAACATATAAATAAATATACAATTCTATTTTAACATATGAATATTTATAGTTGCGTATACATATTTATATGTGTTTATATATTTCTAGATATTTATATGTATGTCCTTATTTACATTTATATGTTTAATAGATGTACTTATATCAATGACATATATATTTCTATGTGTATATATATATATATATAATACATTTATTATGTATTATACTATAAAATTTATATTTACAAATATTAATATAGTTAGATATATTTATTTAGATTAGATTAACGGGGAAATTCACATGACTTTGGCAGCAGAGGGGAATTTATAAATATAAATAATATATAAAATATAATAATAATGTATATTTACATGTATTAATATATTTAGATATATGTACTTATTAATTATATATCAAATAGAATAATGTATATTTACATTTATTTATACAGATGTTATTCTCATCTATTTTTGTGGGCGGGGCTTGAAGGCCCACAGAATGAATGTCACGCGTGTGTTCTGGATCCAGTCAAACCTGGACCTGATCAAACGTTGACCTAATCAATAGTATTGATCTGTTGAGAGAGTCAAACCCTGATTGGTCAGCTGGTATCAGAGGAACCAGCTCCTGTGACCATGAAGGGAACCGGATCTGAGTCGGCATGTTAGAACCAATCAGGACTCTATTTCTATTCTTCTTCTTCTTCTTCTTCTTCTTATTATTATTATTTTTATTATTATTGTTATTGTTATTATTATTATTATTATTGTTTTTATTATTATTTTTATTATTATTATTGTTATTATTATTTTTGTTATTTATTAATGATATCCCCTTCTTGTTTACAAACATAGTGTTGGTTTGTAACACGGTCTCTCATTGGTCACCTCCGGGACCGTCAGCAGATCTGACCCCCCCGCCCCCTTCCAGTGAAACGGGTCTGAATCCTGAATCAGAACCAGGACCTGAAAGGGGGGGCGACGGGGGGCGTTTGAGGCCTTCAGCCTGATGAAGGTCGACGTGTCATACTGTGTGTGTTCATCTGTGCGCCTGCGAGGGGGGGGGCGGTTCTGGGGGCGATCCATTATCAGTAATGGGTCGGGGTCACACAATGGGGGCACTTTGTCAGATCTGTGGGGATGCGCTGCGGTAGGCCGGGGGGGGGCGCTTTGATCCGGCGCGTTTGCTCAGCGGAGTGTGCCGTGTCTGAAAGCCGATGCCTGCGCCCAACATGTCCCCCCCCCGCCGCCAACGGGGGTCTGTGTGCACGCAAAAAAATCACGGGAAACTGGGGGTCCGTGTGCGGGAAAGATCACGGGACACCGGGAACGCTCCGGAGGATCCAGACACGCAAGAAACGACACAACACGTGTGTGTGTGTGTGTGTGTGTGTGTGTGTGTGTGTGTGTGTGTGTGTTTGTCATTATTACGTCGCGGGGACCACCACCTGATAACACAGTCACGCCGTGGGGACCAAAATCTTTGTGGGGACCAAAATGCCGGTCCTCACCATTCTGACCATAGATTCACTTATAGATAGGTATATAGACTTACCCGCCAAAGTTTGAAATAAAGTCTCACAATTCACCAACAGCACCGGTTCTGTGCTTAAGTGTGCTTAGAGGGTCTACTCTCGTTTGCCCCCTGTAGGCAGGAGTAACAATTGCACTCAACACACACTTAAGCACACTTCCGGATGTGACGTCAGCATGGGTGAGTTAGATTGGACAAAGGGACATTACAGGCGGGTGGAGATGTTTCTCCAGCATAACCCGCCCTTACCGATTGTTACTGACTGTAACAAACACATGCTCCTTCATCTACCAACATGAACAGACCGCATGGCATGGAGTAAATCACTAAGGAGAAGAGTTTGGGATAAATTAAGTGGAGGAGCAACTCCTGCCAACTTTGAGGTAAGCCATGCTTTCAGTTTATTTTACTTTTTTTGTTTTAGGAGTGTCTTGTTAGGTTTCTTTGTCGATTGAAGTGCTTTGTCTGCTGAGTGATTAATTTTAGATAGCTAGCTAGCTAGCTAGCTTGATAGAGATAGCTAGGTAGAGAGCTAGATAGCTAGCTAGATAGATAGCTAGGTAGAGAGCTAGATAGCTAGCTAGATAGATAGCTTGGTAGAGAGCTAGATAGGTAGCTAGCTAGATGGATAGATAGATAGATAGATAGATAAATAAATATAAAGATAGCAAGATAGCTAGATAACTAGCTAGAGAGATAGCTAGATAGTTAGCGAGATAGCTATATAAAACATAGATAGCTAGTCAGACAGATAGCTAGATAGACAGATAGCTAGATAGCTAGTCAGACAGACAAACAATGATGGATGGATGAATGGATGGATGCATGGATGGATGGATGATGGATTGCTAGATTGCATGATAGATAGCTTGCTAGATAGCGAGTTAGCTAGATAGATTGCTAGATAGATAGACAATGATAGATAGATCGCTAGTTAGCTAAATTGCTAGTTAGCTATATAGATTGCTTGATTAATAGACAGATGGACAGACAGACAATGATGGATGGATGGATGGATGGATGGATGGATGGATGGATGGATAGATTGCTAGATTGCTCGATAGATAGCTAGTTAGCTAGATAGATTGCTAGATAGCTAGTTAGCTAGATAGATTGCTAGATAGCTAGTTAGCTAGATAGATTGCTAGATAGCTAGTTAGCTAGATTGATAGACAGACAATGATAGGTAGATAAATAGATAGATAAAGATAGTTAGCTTGAAAGATTGTTAGAGATCTAGTTAGTTAGATAGCTAGTTAGCTAGATAGATTGCTAGATATCTTGTGAGCTAGGTAGATAGCTAGATAGCTAATTAGCTGGGCAGATTGCTAGATAGCCAGTTAGCTAGATTTCAAGTTAAATAGACAGACAGACAATGATGGATGGATGGATAGATAGCTAGTTAGCTAGATAGATTGCTAGATAGACAGACAATGATAGATAGATAGATAGATAGATAGATAGATAGATAGATAGATAGCTGGACAGATAGATAGATAGATAGCTGGACAGATAGATAGATAGATAGCTGGACAGATTGCTAGATAAATAGACAGACAGACAATGATGGATGGATGGATTGATAGATTGCTAGATTGCTTGATAGATAGCTTGCTAGTTAGCTAGATAGATAGATAGATAGATAGATAGATAGATAGATAGATCACTAGTTAGCTAAATTGCTAATTAGCTATATAGATTGCTTGATCAATAGACTGATGGACAGACAGACAATGACGGATGGATGGATGAGGGATGGATGGATAGATAGATTGCTAGATTGCTCGATAGATAGCTAGTTAGCTAGATAGATTGCTAGATAGCTAGTTAGCTAGCTAGCTAGATAGATAGATAGATAGATAGATAGATAGATAGATAGATAGATAGATAGATAGATAGATAGATAGATCACTAGTTAGCTAAATTGCTAATTAGCTATATAGATTGCTTGATCAATAGACAGATGGACAGACAGACAATGATGGATGGATGGATGAGGGATGGATGAGGGATGGATGGATAGATAGATTGCTAGATTGCTCGATAGATAGCTAGTTAGCTAGATAGATTGCTAGATAGCTAGTTAGCTAGATAGATTGCTAGATAGCTAGTTAGCTAGATTGATAGACAGACAATGATAGGTAGATAAATAGATAGATAAAGATAGTTAGCTTGAAAGATTGTTAGAGATCTAGTTAGTTAGATAGCTAGTTAGCTAGATAGATTGCTAGATATCTTGTGAGCTAGGTAGATAGCTAGATAGCTAATTAGCTGGGCAGATTGCTAGATAGCTAGTTAGCTAGATTGCAAGTTAAATAGACAGACAGACAATGATGGATGGATGGATAGATAGCTAGTTAGCTAGATAGATTGCTAGATAGACAGACAATGATAGATAGATAGATAGATAGATAGATAGATAGATAGATAGATAGATAGATAGATAGATAGATAGATAGATAGATAGCTGGACAGATAGATAGATAGATAGATAGCTGGACAGATTGCTAGATAAATAGACAGACAGACAATGATGGATGGATGGATTGATAGATTGCTAGATTGCTTGATAGATAGCTTGCTAGTTAGCTAGATAGATAGATAGATCACTAGTTAGCTAAATTGCTAATTAGCTATATAGATTGCTTGATCAATAGACTGATGGACAGACAGACAATGACGGATGGATGGATGAGGGATGGATGGATAGATAGATTGCTAGATTGCTCGATAGATAGCTAGTTAGCTAGATAGATTGCTAGATAGCTAGTTAGCTAGCTAGCTAGCTAGATAGATAGATAGATAGATAGATAGATAGATAGATAGATAGATAGATCACTAGTTAGCTAAATTGCTAATTAGCTATATAGATTGCTTGATCAATAGACAGATGGACAGACAGACAATGATGGATGGATGGATGAGGGATGGATGGATAGATGATGGATGGATGAGGGATGGATGGATAGATAGATTGCTAGATTGCTCGATAGATAGCTAGTTAGCTAGATAGATTGCTAGATAGCTAGTTAGCTAGATAGTGTGATAGATTGATAGACAGACAATGATAGGTAGATAAATAGATAAAGATAGTTAGTTTGAAAGATTGTTAGAGATCTAGTTAGTTAGATAGCTAGTTAGCTAGATAGATTGCTAGATAGCTGGTGAGCTAGATAGATAGCTAGATAGTTAATTAGCTGGACAGATTGCTAGATAGCTAGTTAGCTAAATAGATTGCTAGATAAATAGACAGACAGACAATGATGGATGGATGGATATATTGCTAGATAGATCGATAGATAGATAGATAGATAGATAGATAGAGATAGTTAGCTAGATAGATAGAGATAGATAGATAGATAGATAGAGATAGTTAGCTAGATAGATAGATAGAGATAGTTAGCTAGATAGATAGATAGAGATAGTTAGCTAGATAGATAGATAGAGATAGTTAGCTAGATAGATAGATAGAGATAGTTAGCTAGATAGATAGATAGAGATAGTTTGCTAGATTGATAGGCAGACAGACATGTTAGATATTTTTTGTACAACATTATATAATTGGTTTTATCCATATTCCTTAGCTAAGCTAAGCTACCTTAAACACACTAGCTGAATGGACTATGTCTCACAGCTGGCATGGGAATACATGTGTTTGAGGTATCAAGTCCCGTCCTGGTTGTGTTGGTATTTATTTGTACAAAATTATATAATTGGTTTTCTCCATATTTCTTAGCTAAGCTAAGGTACCGGAAACACACTAGCTAGAGGGACTGTCTCTTGACTGGCTTGGGAACGTGTGCGTTTTATGTTATTAAGTCCTGTCCTGGTGTGCTGGTTTGTATTTGTACAAAATTATGTAATTGTTTTTCCATATTCCTTAGCTAAACTAAGCTACCTAACTAAGCACACTAACTAACTAACTAACTAAACTAAGCACACTAACCCTAACCATTCCCTTGGCCTTTATTCTCTCTACAGCATGCCCAAGCATGGTTGTGTATTGTGCATTACAAAAGGAAAAGTTTGAAACATGATTGGTTCTGGTGATGGTCAACTAGGTGGTGCATTCAACATCATTTCGTGAACTGTAGAGTGTAATGTATTGATTTAAATTGTGTGCTTATTTGAGTTATTTTACTGAAAATGTTATGTTACAAAAGAACAAATACTAATCCTTAGCGAAAATGATAGTGAAAAATGGTAACAAGTGAAAACCGATCAGAAGTTAGCCAACTTTTAGCGGTAAGTGTAAAAGTCTTTACGTGACCGCACTTGAAGAACGCATTTCATGTAAGTTTCCTCACATATAGGAGAAGGCACGGTGGTTGGACTGTCAAGCAGCTTGCTGCAGTTACACCCGTTAAGAATTAAACTTTCTTTGCTGTAGTGACATGATTATGAGTGGATTACTTTGGACACGCAAACGTGACTGTTTGGTAACTATTACGGACGCGGCGGCAGGTAGGCCGGAAGCCTGTCCACGAGGTGAGAGCGTGTCAGCTTTTATTTTAATCGTATTTTAATCGTTTCGGAACACTACCCTGGAGCCTGACGGTATTAATGATTTATTGTGCACCAAGGAATGTATTGAAATATTAAAGCGAAGTCAGGAAAGTTACATGCAAGAGGCTTGACATATCTTCTAACGGTGAGACATAACGTTTCATTATTTTACTGATGCTTTATGATGAAACGGGTTTACGGCTTAGATTGATGCGATTGTGTTTGGCTGGAGTTGGTGAGGATAATGTTTTCTATGTTTGCCGGTAACCGGACATGCTCATGATGTTAAAGTACCCGTGGCAATAGTATTGGTATTATTAAATTCGTATTTAAGGTCTGACATCTGAAAAGACAGGATGTTTGAGTCTGAATAGGTTTTATTTGTAGTTAGTTACGAAGCTACAACCATAAAGATCGCGCTTCGTTGTTGTTGTGAGGGTTCAATGTGTGATTAAACGTTAACGGAGTCAAACTCCAGACACACAAAGCCATATCTTCTGGCAGTGAGTAATAACATTTCTTTATTTTACCAATGCTTTAAAAGTTTACGGCTAATATCGATGTGATTGCCGTACGCTGTGCGTGGATTTGACTACTGGCTAGTATAATGTTAACTGTTAGCTGCTAACGGGACATGTTAATAAGGTTGATAAAGTTAGTTACTACTATGTAATAATTGCAGTTGCTCTCAGTATTTATGGTGCGACACCTGAAAGTTTTATTTGTGGTTTGTCAGTTAAGCCTTGAATTGAACGTTAGTTAGTGCTGTCAGGCGATTAAAAAATAGTCTAATTACAGGTTTTGTAATTAATTAATGTAATTAATCACATTTTAACCTCATACCTGCTAAAGGCCCCCAAATAAAGAATTTGAATTCTAGGACATTACAAAATTGTAGTGAATGACTAATCAATAGAATACACCAATTTGAGAAGATTTGAAATCCGCATTTTTATGGTTAAGTGTGATTTATAAATGAAATTCAAAAGAAAACAGGCCAAGAACATCAGAAAACCAGTTAGACCAGGTGCATTTCTCAAAAATGAAATATAAATCGTTAAATAAATTTCAGAAATAAAATAAGGCTGAGTCTCAAATATGTTTGAATAACACAAGCTATGAATACTGTTTTCCCCTATGGTGAGCTTCTCGGTGAAAGACTTTAAAATGTGTTGAAGCCTGATCTTCCTGTAACACATCTAAGCACACTTGATGAATGATATGCATCTAGAGTGGTGTTCATCATGTGATCTGCAACAGACCAGTCACCAAAATCTGACTTTTTAGCCCATCCATTTTAGCCCATTCTTTAGCCCATTCATTGTTACTGGATGTCTCCTTTTATTGTCTGAACAGTCACATACCACATGAAATCCGAATTTTGCGGGACAGATTGAAACCACATTCAGGAAGTAGATTCATATCACATTTGGACAGATGCGTCTCAGTCTGAACAGCTCCAAAAATATTGATCGGATATGGCAGACCGTGACTTCACTGTATGCGACTTGAGCAAGGCACCAGAAGAAAGAGTGTCGTATTACGGAGCAGTAAAAAATGGAAAAAGAAGTTGACAATCTGGTGTGTCATAGATTTTCTCCACCTCTACTAGACAGTGACATCACCAATACGCTAATGTAACCAATGTCCATGTTCATCATTGCCATCATTATGAGACCTCACACATTATACGCCCCAACGTCGTTGTTATGGCAACTTGTCCCAACAGCCGATAATGTGGCCCAATCTGAACAGAGCCAGGTCACATTTCAACACTTGCTAAAAACAGCGTGAACAGTCATCCCTAAATATCAGATATGGAGGGCAATCTTATTGGTATCCGATTGCCTGCAGTCTGAACGCAGCTAAAATTGTGACCTTCAGTACCTCCCGTTATGACTGTTATAAATACAGCAGATCTTGTAATGAATGGATTTTTCTCAACAATAACTTACTTGTGTGATGTAAGTTATTATTTTGGATGAAATTATTTTTGTGGTATATCCTATTAAGTTACCAAAGCTATACATGTCTATTTTGACATTTCATCTCCTCTTTTAAAGGGTTTTGAAACATCCACACATTCCTGTCACTCTGGTGCAACAATGATTCGTAGGAAGACCCCTGAAATGGATGCAATTGAACATGCAGCCAAAGAACTAGACAAGACTGGAGACTTGGAAGTTAAGTTCATTAACTCTTTTAAAGGTATGCTTTGTATTCTGATGATACGCTATTGAATGTAAAATTCTAAAAATTGTCATATATTCAGTGATTTAGTTGTCTTTTTGTGTGCACAAGGTCGAGGGGTGTTTTCCACAGCCCATTTCCAAAAAGGAGATTTTGTTGTGGAGTACAGAGGGGACTTGATAAGTTCTAAAGAAGCTCAAAGAAGGATGAAGATATATCGTAAAAGATGCAGTGTTTTCATGTTTGACTTTTCCTGGAATCAAAGAAAATGGTGGTAAGACACAAAATTCTGTCAATCTGAACAATTATTTTTTTCACTCATCAGACAATTTTTTAATCAGTCACTGATAATGAACCATTATGACCACCAGCATAGTTTATCTTGTATACAACATAAGAAACATCTTTCGTTATTTGGCTATAGCATGATACTCTATTTAACTACCTAGATGAACTGATAATTTATCTAGGTAATATAGAAGTGTAAAAACCTTTGTTTTTTTACTTTCAATCACTTTGTGAAGCACTCTGTAATGTTGTAAATAGTGCTTCTTTAAGTCAAATATTATGATGATTGATTTGACTTGCTGATTGACAAATTCATGATATGTTTGTTTTTAAAGTATTGATGCATCACAAGAAGATGGCACCTTGGGACGACTGGTCAATGATGACCACCGCAGTCCCAACTGCAAAATGAAGAAAGTCGTCTCAGAGGGCAAGCCCCATCTCTTTCTCTTTGCCCTAAGGGAAATTCATCCAGGAGATGAAATCTCATATGACTATGGCGAATGTGATTGGCCCTGGAGGAAAAAGGTTTGGAAAACTCAAAAACCCATCACTAATGGTATAGTGTGGTAGAATCCACAACAGCTGGTTAATATGTACAGATGTATGACAAAGACTTAACATTATGTCAAACATTTGTCATTATATAGGATCATGTCAGTTTCATTTTACCAGATTCAGTGATTATTTCTCAACTCTAAATAAAGTTGAGACGGATAAAGATGCATGTTTAAAGAGAATAATTTAGCCTTTTTAGTCCATGGACTCAGAGAAACACCTTGCATTTTTTCACAATGCACATCATTGTAAATGCGTTTGATGAGAGCCAGGTTTACAGAAATGAGCAAACCAAAAGATTGCAGGTAAAACTTTTCCTTTTATTTCTCTACTCACAAGTTCAAGAAAAAACTATGTGCTGTCAGCAGCACATCCCCCACCTTGAGCTTATTCACACCAGATCCCCCCAAATGCTTTGGGCCAGGGCATTGATGCTGCTGGTAATGACCAACTGCTCTATCCAGGAAAAATAACACAAACTCAGCCATAATTATGGTGACAGTAATGAATAAAAAAACATGTCAAGACACATGACACATAACTCCCATACTCATGGTAAAGAGTCTGCTTAAATTCGGCAACCTCGCTATTTATAATGACGACATACAGTATACCTTTTTTTAAAAAATCAACCACCCATTTCACAGACTTATGCTCTGGTCCCTTTCACCTCCCTATACAATGATCATTGAAACCAGGTATGAATCTTTTAGATTTATGCCAGAATAGGACGTAAGTACGTCATGCATTTGTTTGACTTAAAATTAAATTAAGGATTTAATCAGGTACTTTGTGTGTCTTTTGTAAACTGAATGAAATATACATATAAGCTATTAAAAATTAGCACAAACTGAAAAAAATTGTGACGCATAGCTGGCAGTGTTCAAGTATTCAGGTTGGGCCATGTGGAGCATAAAAACGTTTGGGTAATTGCTGACTATGTGGAGCAAAGATAAATTGCAATATACTAGATTAAAAATAATTAAAACATTATTTTAGTGGTAAGGGCAAATTATATTTTTCATATGACAAATCATATTTTTTTGATTCAATGGAAATTTTGGTTATTAAAGTGTTTCTGTCAATCAATTTTTTCCTTTGACTGTGGAACAGGAAACTTTGCCTGGAACTCCAGAGACCAAGCTTGCTAGAGGCACTGAAAAGGATTCACTGGACTCCCCACTGTCTCCAAACAAGGTAACACTTCAGATTCCCACTGATTTGCTGAAAAGCACACTGTTACATGTCAAGTGAGAGGTATTTGAGGGGACTTTGGCAACTGTTCCTGATGGGTGGGGGATGGGCCAGGTTCTTACTGATTTGCTGACAAGCACACTGTCACATGTCAGGTGAGAGGTATTTGTGGGGACCCCGTGAGGTGGTTGATGTAATGCACATTTAGGAGAGAAATTTTCCGTTTGTGTCCATGAACTACGAAGAATATTTTGCTTGCCATAAGACAATTAATGTGACCAGAGATCAAGATTTGTTTTCACATGAGCTTGCAGATAGATTGTTTTCCTTTGCCCATACTTGATCACTACGTGTTGTTGTACCTAATTAGTCATTACTGTGTAAGTCAGAGCTACAATACATTCCTGTGATGGAAATTAAAGCTGTGGTTAATACTTGTATTGACATCAAAGTAAAATCTATTCAGGATATAGCAGTTTTACTACCAAGCACATTCAAGTGTCAGTTAAGAGGTATTTTTTGGGACCGCCCGAGGCAGTTAATGTAATGCAGTTCGTAGACATTAATGTAGCCTTTTTTGTCCATGGACTCAGAGAAACCTCCTGCATTCTATATTGGTTTCATATGGCACATAATGTGTTTGCTTCAAATAAACTTAATGCTGATTAAAATATTGCTGTTAATGTTGAAAATTGTCCTTTCCATGGTACAGGAAACTTTGGATGCAACATCTGAGGGTGAACTTGTGATTGTCACTGAAGAGGAATCACTGGACTCCCCAGTTTGTCCACACAAGGTACCACTTGTTAATTTAAGGCTTACCTGGTTTATTTAAGGTCAAACTGTTTGTACAGAAAAGGAGCAGTAGGTCAGTTATACTCTTAAAGATGCTGTTAAGCACACTCTCGGATGTCAGGTTAGAGGTATTTGAGGGGACTTTGGCAACTGTTCCTGATGGGTGGGGGATGGGCCAGGTTCTTACTGATTTGCTGACAAGCACACTGTCAAACGTCAGGCGAGAAGTATTTGTGGGGACCCCGTGAGGTGGTTGATATAATGCACATTTAAGAGAGAAATTTTCCGTTTGTGTCCATGAACTAAGAAGAATATATTGCTTGCCATAAGACAATTAATGTGACCAGAGATCAGTATTTGTTTTCACATGAGCTTGCAGATAGAGATTGTTTTTCTTTGCCCATACTTGATCACTACATGTTGTTGTAACTACTTAGTCATTACTGTGTAAGTGAGAGCTACAGTACATTCCTGTGATGGAAATTAAAGCTGTGGTTAATACTTGCATTGACATCAAAGTAAAATCTATTCAGGATATAGCAGTTTTACTACCAAGCACATTCAAGTGTCAGTTAAGAGGTATTTTTTGGGACCGCCCGAGGCAGTTAATGTAATGCAGTTCGTAGACATTAATGTAGCCTTTTTTGTCCATGGACTCAGAGAAACCTCCTGCATTCTATATTGGTTTCATATGGCACATAATGTGTTTGCTTCAAATAAACTTAATGCTGATTAAAATATTGCTTTTAATGTTGAAAATTGTCCTTTCATTGGTACAGGAAACTTTGGATACAACATCTGAGGGTGAACTTGTGATTGTCACTGAAGAGGAACCATGGGACTCCCCAGTTTGTCCACACAAGGTACCACTTGTTAATTTAAGTCTTACCTGGTTTATTTAAGGTCAAACTGTTTGTACAGAAAAGGAGCAGTAGGTCAGTTATACTCTTAAAGATGCTGTTAAGCACACTCTCAGATGTCAGGTTAGAGGTATTTGAGGGGACTTTGGCAACTGTTCCTGATGGGTGGGGGATGGGCCAGGTTCTTACTGATTTGCTGACAAGCACACTGTCAAACGTCAGGCGAGAAGTATTTGTGGGGACCCCGTGAGGTGGTTGATATAATGCACATTTAAGAGAGAAATTTTCCGTTTGTGTCCATGAACTAAGAAGAATATATTGCTTGCCATAAGACAATTAATGTGACCAGAGATCAGTATTTGTTTTCACATGAGCTTGCAGATAGAGATTGTTTTTCTTTGCCCATACTTGATCACTACATGTTGTTGTAACTACTTAGTCATTACTGTGTAAGTGAGAGCTACAGTACATTCCTGTGATGGAAATTAAAGCTGTGGTTAATACTTGCATTGACATCAAAGTAAAATCTATTCAGGATATAGCAGTTTTACTACCAAGCACATTCAAGTGTCAGTTAAGAGGTATTTTTTGGGACCGCCCGAGGCAGTTAATGTAATGCAGTTCGTAGACATTAATGTAGCCTTTTTTGTCCATGGACTCAGAGAAACCTCCTGCATTCTATATTGGTTTCATATGGCACATAATGTGTTTGCTTCAAATAAACTTAATGCTGATTAAAATATTGCTTTTAATGTTGAAAATTGTCCTTTCATTGGTACAGGAAACTTTGGATGCAACATCTGAGGGTGAACTTGTGATTGTCACTGAAGAGGAACCATGGGACTCCCCAGTTTGTCCACACAAGGTACCACTTGTTAATTTAAGGCTTACCTGGTTTATTTAAGGTCAAACTGTTTGTACAGAAAAGGAGCAGTAGGTCAGTTATGCTCTTAAAGATGCTGTTAAGCACACTCTCAGATGTCAGGTTAGAGGTATTTGAGGGGACTTTGGCAACTGTTCCTGATGGGTGGGGGATGGGCCAGGTTCTTACTGATTTGCTCACAAGCACACTGTCACACGTCAGGCGAGAAGTATTTGTGGGGACCCCGTGAGGTGGTTGATATAATGCACATTGAAGAGAGAAATTTTCCGTTTGTGTCCATGAACTAAGAAGAATATATTGCTTGCCATAAGACAATTAATGTGACCAGAGATCAGTATTTGTTTTCACATGAGCTTGCAGATAGATTGTTTTCCTTTGCCCATACTTGATCACTATATGTTGTTGTACCTAATTAGTCATTACTATGTAAGTCAGAGCTACTGTACATTCCTGTGATGGAAATTAAAGCTGTGGTTAATATTTGTATTGACATCAAAGTAAAATCTATTCAGGATATGGCAGTTTACCAAGCACATTCAAGTGTCAGTTAAGAGGTATTTTTTGGGACTGCCCGAGGCAGTTAATGTAATGCAGTTCGTAGACATTAATGTAGCCTTTTTTGTCCATGGACTCAGAGAAACCTCCTGCATTCTATATTGGTTTCATATGGCACATAATGTGTTTGCTTCAAATAAACTTAATGGTGATTAAAATATTGCTGTTAATGTTGAAAATTGTCCTTTCCATGGTATAGGAAACTTTGTATGCAACATCTGAGGGTGAACTTGTGATTGTCACTAAAGAGGAACCACTAGACTCCCCAGTTTGTCCACACAAGGTACCACTTGTTAATTTAAGGCTTACCTTGTTTATTTAAGGTCAAACTGTTTGTACTGAAAAGGAGCAGTAGGTCAGTTATACTCTTAAAGATGCTGTTATGCCCACTCTCAGATGTCAGGTTAGAGGTATTTGAGGGGACTTTGGCAACTGTTCCTGATGGGTGGGGGATGGGCCAGGTTCTTACTGATTTGCTGACAAGCACACTGTCAAACGTCAGGTGAGAAGTATTTGTGGGGACCCCGTGAGGTGTTTGATATAATGCACATTTAAGAGAGAAACTTTCCGTTTGTGCCCATGAACTACGAAGAATATTTTGCTTGCCATAAGACAATTAATGTGACCAGAGATCAAGATTTGTTTTCACATGAGCTTGCAGATAGAGATTGTTTTTCTTTGCCCATACTTGATCACTACATGTGGTTGTAACTAATTAGTCATTACTGTGTAAGTCAGAGCTACAGTACATGCCTGTGATGGAAATTAAAGCTGTGGTTAATACTTGTATTGACATCAAAGTAAAATCTATTCAGGATATAGCAGTTTTACCACCAAGCACATTCGAGTGTCAGTTAAGAGGTATTTTTGGGACCGCCCGAGGCAGTTAATGTAATGCAGTTCGTTTAATGTAGCCTTTTTTGTCCATGGACTCAGAGAAACCTCCTGCATTCTATATTGGTTTCATATGGCACATAATGTGTTTGCTTCAAATAAACTTAATGGTGATTAAAATATTGCTGTTAATGTTGAAAATTGTCCTTTCCATGGTATAGGAAACTTTGGCTGGAACATCTGAGGGTGAACTTGTGAATGTCACTGAAGAGGAATCACTGGACTCCCCAGTTTTTCCACACAAGGTACCACTTGTTAATTAAAGGCTTAGCTGGTTAATTAAGTTCAACTGTTTGTACAGAAAAAGAGCAGTAGGTCAGTTATACTCTTAAAGATGCTGTTAAGCACACTCTCAGATGTCAGGTTAGAGGTATTTGAGGGGACTTTGGCAACTGTTCCTGATGGGTGGGGGATGGGCCAGGTTCTTACTGATTTGCTAACAAGCACACCGTCACACGTCAGGTGAGAAGTATTTGTGGGGACCCCGTGAGGTGGTTGATATAATGCACATTTAGGAGAGAAATTTTCCGTTTGTGCCCATGAACTACGAGGAAAATTTTGCTTGCCATAAGACAATTAATGTGACCAGAGATCAAGATTTGTTTTCACATGAGCTTGCAGATAGATTGTTTTCCTTTGCCCATACTTGATCACTATATGTTGTTGTACCTAATTAGTCATTACTATGTAAGTCAGAGCTACTGTACATTCCTGTGATGGAAATTAAAGCTGTGGTTAATATTTGTATTGACATCAAAGTAAAATCTATTCAGGATATGGCAGTTTACCAAGCACATTCAAGTGTCAGTTAAGAGGTATTTTTTGGGACAGCCCGAGGCAGTTAATGTAATGCAGTTCATAGACATTAATGTAGCCTTTTTTGTCCATGGACTCAGAGAAACCTCCTGCATTCTATATTGGTTTCATATGGCACATAATGTGTTTGCTTCAAATAAACTTAATGGTGATTAAAATATTGCTGTTAATGTTGAAAATTGTCCTTTCCATGGTATAGGAAACTTTGTATGCAACATCTGAGGGTGAACTTGTGATTGTCACTAAAGAGGAACCACTAGACTCCCCAGTTTGTCCACACAAGGTACCACTTGTTAATTTAAGGCTTACCTGGTTTATTTAAGGTCAAACTGTTTGTACTGAAAAGGAGCAGTAGGTCAGTTATACTCTTAAAGATGCTGTTAAGCACACTCTCAGATGTCAGGTTAGAAGTATTTGAGGGGACTTTGGCAACTGTTCCTGATGGGTGGGGGATGGGCCAGGTTCTTACTGATTTGCTGACAAGCACACCGTCACACGTCAGGTGAGAAGTATTTGTGGGGACCCCGTGAGGTGGTTGATATAATGCACATTTAAGAGAGAAATTTTCCGTTTGTGCCCATGAACTACGAAGAATATTTTGCTTGCCATAAGACAATTAATGTGACCAGAGATCAAGATTTGTTTTCACATGAGCTTGCAGATAGAGATTGTTTTCCTTTGCCCATAATTGATCACTACATGTTGTTGTACCTAATTAGTCATTACTGTGTAAGTGAGAGCTAAAGTACATTCCTGTGATGGAAATTAAAGCTGTGGTTAATACTTGTATTGACATCAAAGTAAAATCTATTCAGGATATAGCAGTTTTACCACCAAGCACATTCAAGTGTCAGTTAAGAGGTATTTTTGGGACCGCCCGAGGCAGTTAATGTAATGCAATTCGTTTAATGTAGCCTTTTTTGTCCATGGACTCAGAGAAACCTCCTGCATTCTATATTGGTTTCATATGGCACATAATGTGTTTGCTTCAAATAAACTTAATGGTGATTAAAATATTGCTGTTAATGTTGAAAATTGTCCTTTCCATGGTATAGGAAACTTTGGCTGGAACATCTGAGGGTGAACTTGTGAATGTCACTGAAGAGGAATCACTGGACTCCCCAGTTTTTCCACACAAGGTACCACTTGTTAATTAAAGGCTTACCTGGTTAATTAAGTTCAAACTGTTTGTACAGAAAAAGAGCAGTAGGTCAGTTATACTCTTAAAGATGCTGTTAAACACACTCTCAGATGTCAGGTTAGAGGTATTTGAGGGGACTTTGGCAACTGTTCCTGATGGGTGGGGGATGGGCCAGGTTCTTACTGATTTGCTGACAAGCACACCGTCACACGTCAGGTGAGAAGTATTTGTGGGGACCCCGTGAGGTGGTTGATATAATGCACATTTAAGAGAGAAATTTTCCGTTTGTGCCCATGAACTACGAGGAAAATTTTGCTTGCCATAAGACAATTAATGTGACCAGAGATCAAGATTTGTTTTCACATGAGCTTGCAGATAGAGATTGTTTTTCTTTGCCCATACTTGATCACTACATGTGGTTGTAACTAATTAGTCATTACTGTGTAAGTCAGAGCTACAGTACATTCCTGTGATGGAAATTAAAGCTGTGGTTAATACTTGTATTGACATCAAAGTAAAATCTATTCAGGATATAGCAGTTTTACTACCAAGCACATTCAAGTGTCAGTTAAGAGGTATTTTTGGGACCGCCCGAGGCAGTTAATGTAATGCAGTTCGTTTAATGTAGCCTTTTTTGTCCATGGACTCAGAGAAACCTCCTGCATTCTATATTGGTTTCATATGGCACATAATGTGTTTGCTTCAGATAAACTTAATGCTGATTAAAATATTGCTGTTAATGTTGAAAATTGTCCTTTCCATGGTATAGGAAACTTTGGCTGGAACATCTGAGGGTGAATTTGTGATTGTCACCGAAGAGGAATCACTGGACTCCCCAGTTTGTCCACACAAGGTACCACTTGTTAATTTAAGGCTTACCTTGTTTATTTAAGGTCAAACTGTTTGTATGGAAAAAGAGCAGTAGGTCAGTTATACTCTTAAAGATGCTGTTAAGCACACTCTCAGATGTCAGGTTAGAGGTATTTGAGGGGACTTTGGCAACTGTTCCTGATGGGTGGGGGATGGGCCAGGTTCTTACTGATTTGCTGACAAGCACACCGTCACACGTCAGGTGAGAAGTATTTGTGGGGACCCCGTGAGGTGGTTGATATAATGCACATTTAAGAGAGAAATTTTCCGTTTGTGCCCATGAACTACGAAGAATATTTTGCTTGCCATAAGACAATTAATGTGACCAGAGATCAAGATTTGTTTTCACATGAGCTTGCAGATAGAGATTGTTTTCCTTTGCCCATACTTGATCACTACATGTTGTTGTACCTAATTAGTCATTACTGTGTAAGTGAGAGCTACAGTACATTCCTGTGATGGAAATTAAAGCTGTGGTTAATACTTGTATTGACATCAAAGTAAAATCTATTCAGGATATAGCAGTTTTACCACCAAGCACATTCAAGTGTCAGTTAAGAGGTATTTTTGGGACCGCCCGAGGCAGTTAATGTACTGCAGTTCGTTTAATGTAGCCTTTTTTGTCCATCGACTCAGAGAAACCTCCTGCATTCTATATTGGTTTCATATGGCACATAATGTGTTTGCTTCAAATAAACTTAATGGTGATTAAAATATTGCTGTTAATGTTGAAAATTGTCCTTTCCATGGTATAGGAAACTTTGGCTGGAACATCTGAGGGTGAACTTGTGAATGTCACTGAAGAGGAATCACTGGACTCCCCAGTTTTTCCACACAAGGTACCACTTGTTAATTAAAGGCTTACCTGGTTAATTAAGTTCAAACTGTTTGTACAGAAAAAGAGCAGTAGGTCAGTTATACTCTTAAAGATGCTGTTAAACACACTCTCAGATGTCAGGTTAGAGGTATTTGAGGGGACTTTGGCAACTGTTCCTGATGGGTGGGGGATGGGCCAGGTTCTTACTGATTTGCTGACAAGCACACCGTCACACGTCAGGTGAGAAGTATTTGTGGGGACCCCGTGAGGTGGTTGATATAATGCACATTTAAGAGAGAAATTTTCCGTTTGTGCCCATGAACTACGAGGAAAATTTTGCTTGCCATAAGACAATTAATGTGACCAGAGATCAAGATTTGTTTTCACATGAGCTTGCAGATAGAGATTGTTTTCCTTTGCCCATACTTGATCACTACATGTTGTTGTACCTAATTAGTCATTACTGTGTAAGTGAGAGCTACAGTACATGCCTGTGATGGAAATTAAAGCTGTGGTTAATACTTGTATTGACATCAAAGTAAAATCTATTCAGGATATAGCAGTTTTACCACCAAGCACATTCGAGTGTCAGTTAAGAGGTATTTTTGGGACCGCCCGAGGCAGTTAATGTAATGCAGTTCGTTTAATGTAGCCTTTTTTGTCCATGGACTCAGAGAAACCTCCTGCATTCTATATTGGTTTCATATGGCACATAATGTGTTTGCTTCAAATAAACTTAATGCTGATTAAAATATTGCTGTTAATGTTGAAAATTGTCCTTTCCATGGTATAGGAAACTTTGGCTGGAACATCTGAGGGTGAACTTGTGAATGTCACTGAAGAGGAATCACTGGACTCCCCAGTTTTTCCACACAAGGTACCACTTGTTAATTAAAGGCTTACCTGGTTAATTAAGTTCAAACTGTTTGTACGGAAAAAGAGCAGTAGGTCAGTTATACTCTTAAAGATGCTGTTAAACACACTCTCAGATGTCAGGTTAGAGGTATTTGTGGGGACCCCGTGAGGTGGTTGATATAATGCACATTTAAGAGAGAAATTTTCCGTTTGTGCCCATGAACTACGAAGAATATTTTGCTTGCCATAAGACAATTAATGTGACCAGAGATCAAGATTTGTTTTCACATGAGCTTGCAGATAGAGATTGTTTTCCTTTACCCATACTTTATCATTACATGTTGTTGTACTTAATTAGTCATTACTGTGTAACTGAGAGCTACAGTACATTCCTGTGATGGAAATTAAAGCTGTGGTTAATACTTGCATGACATCAAAGTAAAATCTATTCAGGATATAGCAGTTTTACTACCAAACACATTCAAGTGTCAGTTAAGAGGTATCTTTTTGGACCGCCCGAGGCAGTTAATGTAATGCAGTTCGTAGACATTAATGTAGCCTTGTTTTTCCATGGAGTCAGAGAAACTTCCTGCATTCATTATTGGTTGTATTGACATCAAAGTAAAATCTATTTAGGATACATCCATTTTACCTCCAAGCACAATCAAGTATCAGTTAAGAGGTATTTGAGTGGACTATGTGAGGTAGTTAATCTGATGCATGTCGAAAGACATTAATTTAGCCTAGTATGTACAGCAAGGTAAAATCTATTCAGGATACAAAAATTTTACTGCAAAGCACTCCTAATGTGGGTGGTAGCTGGAAAGGTTTTAAAATACTCAATTTACTACCTCGTATTTCATTTTTGATTGTATTTTTTGTAGAATTGTCCACATTCCTTTTGTGTCATGCGTTATTCAGTATATTGTTGTTGTTGTGGATTTTAGATGAACTTGACACCCAGCCCACATAGGAAATGTTTTTTATTGAATTCTTCCATTGTGAACTATGTAGTGTCTTAGGTGTCAAGAAGTCAGTCAAATCTTTCAGGCATTATAATTCCATGTTTATGTATCGAAGCTATTTTTGTCTTGTGCTCCAAATTGCTCCAAATTGCTCCAAATTAACATTACATAACATTTATTTCAACTGGAATTCCACACAGACTGGAATTACAAAGAAGCCCTTCTCCAAACACTGCCTTGTCAACCAAAACAAAGACTGTGTCCCACGGCGGAGGAGAAGAAAAACCCTACAGGTAAAGAACATAACTTTAGCAATGTACTACATGTTTGTTTTCTCATATTCCTCATCAAATATTCATTGTTAAAGACAATATTGGATTTTAATTCAGTTTCTTTTCTTTTCTGAAGATGAATGATCAAATTCACTTCGATCCTGCTGAACTTTATGACACGTCTTCAGACGGTAGTGAAGAAGAATATATTCCTGGAAAAAGTGAGGATGAGTCAGATACAGAGATGGAGACTGAGACAGAGGATAACTCAAAGTATAAATGTCCCCCACCAACAAAGCTTAACAGAGGCTGTTCTAAGCACATACGAAAAAGACATTTGACGATAAAGAAAAGCTTGAGGTCTGGTCCTCGGGATAATACACAAATCTGTAGCAGTCCATGTGCAGACACACAGAGTGGTCAATCATCGAGTGGCCTGGGAGAGAGTATTGACCCTTCCTCAACACATGATTTGGATAAAAATAGTCCACACAGTCTATCATCCAGCGATGCTTCACTTACTGTATCTGCCGTATGCAAAAGGGACAATGGGTCAAGGTTGTACAACAAAAAGCAGTATTGCCTGTACTGTAAACTTGGATTACTTAAAATTGCAAGGCATTTGGAGCGTGCTCATCTAGATAAGCCAGAGGTTGCACTGGCTGTGTCCTTCCCAAAAGGTTCTAAAGACAGAAAAATGCATCTGGAGCAGCTGAGAAACAGGGGCAATTTTGCTCACAATGTTGAGGTAATGAAGGACGGTGTTGGTGAGCTTGTTCCTCGCAAGAAACCAAGAATGGATTCTCAAGTAGCAGATTACCTTCATTGTTCATATTGCCAAGGTTTCTTTGCAAGGAAGGTCATTTGGCGTCACTTGTTGATCTGCAAGTTCAAGCCAGCTGTAAAAGAACCTGGCAAAACACGTGCCCAAGCCCTTTGTGCATTTGCTGTACCTCCACCTCCTGGTGTCAAAAAAGAATTTTGGAAGTTGATAAACAACATGGTGCAAGATGAAGTTTATTTAATTGTCAAATCTGACCCCTGTATCGTGGAGTATGGTGAGCACCTGTATAATCGTCTTGGATATGATGTTGGAAAACACGAATATATACGGCAGAAATTAAGGGAGATGGGACGGCTTCTGGTGTGCTCAAGAAAAGTGTCTCCCTTGAAGACCCTTGAGGACCACATCAAACCCTCAAATTTTATGCATGTTGTGGAAGCAGTAAGATGTGTAGCTGGGTATGATAGTAAGACTAATACATACAAAAGCCCAAGCCTTGCTCTCAAAATTGGACACAGCCTGACAAGGATTTCACTTCTTGTTGAAAGTCGTGCAAATGTCCAGTGCAACTACAATGCAGCCAAAGAAGCTCGTACCTTCCGTAGAGTGTATGAGGCCAAGTGGAATGAGTTGATATCAGCTACATCACTGAGAGTACTTAAAGAGTCTAAATGGAATGCACCACTTTTGCTTCCATTCACAAAAGATGTCCAGACTCTTCATTCCTTTTTAGAAGAGCACAATCAAAAATTTCGCAGTCAGTTGTCCACAGAAGCAACCCCTCAGACATGGGCAGAGCTAACAAAAGTTACTTTGACTCAAGTCATCTTATTCAACCGAAGAAGAGCAGGGGAGGTGTCCAAAATGCCCCTCTCTGCATATTTGTCTAAAAGTAGCACAGACCCTCTGGAAGATGCAAATATTGCCCTCTCAGACCTCGAAAAGAAACTTTGTCAGCATTTCGGGAGGATAGAGATAAGAGGGAAAAGGGGAAGAAAGGTTCCTGTCCTTTTGACCCCGCCAATGCAACAAGCTTTAGACCTTCTCACGAGCAAACGGCATGAATGTGGCATTACAAAGGAGAACATGTACTTATTTGCAAGACCGTATGCACTTACCAGTTACCGTGGGTCTGATTGCCTACGCCATTTTGCTGCTGTTTGTGGAGCAAAAAGTCCTCAAAATCTCACCTCCACAAAACTCCGCAAGCAAACGGGAACTTTGTCTCAAGTTTTAAATCTTAGTAACACTGAACTTGATCAGTTAGCGGATTTTCTTGGACATGACATAAGAGTGCATCGACAATTTTACAGACTCCCTGAAGGTACCCTGCAGCTTGCTAAAATTAGCAAGGTTCTGATGGTAATGGAGCAGGGACGTTTGGCCGAATTCAAGGGCAAGGGTCTGGATGACATCCACATTGATCCAGAGGGTATTTGTCATTTATTATTCAGATTTAATAATTTACATGTTTAAATCCATTTAACATGACCAATGTTTTATAGACTACAGCAATTAAAAGTATTTCAGCCTTAATTCATAAGTCATTTCCCTATCTCCTATCCTCTTTGCAACCAACTATCTACTCACAGAGCAAGTGAGTGTGGACAGTGATGTTGAGGTGGCCAGTGAGCAAGACTGCCAAGGTATTTTCATAGTCTTTCATAATAATGCTTCTGTATCCAAACTTTGTATTTTAATTTAGGGATGCCTGTAATTAAATTTCTGTTCTAATGCATGTTCAAATTCTTTAACACTGGATAACTGTTGATATTGAATCTGATGTAATTTTATTCAATATGAATTTGAATTTGACATGTCCTGCTTATTTAAAAGCTGTTGCTTCGGGTCACAAAGAATTTATCATTGATTTTATGAACATAAAATATTGAGATGATATGATGAGGATGTTTAACTACTTAAAGATTGTTTGCCTTTCATACGTAAGAATATTCCCCTTGTACTGTGTAAAAAGCCCTGTGCAGTTAAAGCTGTTGGCCTGGACTTTTACCTTAGTTGATCATATCAAGATGACGAATAGGTAATTGGGTTTGTATCCTACAGATTCCGTCTTTTTATTTAAATTTTATTTTGCAATTTATACTCCTCTGGTTTTCAGAAAGTGAGACGGAGATCAAAGTGCCAGACGTGAATGATGATGCAAAAACAGCGGAGGACAATAGTAATACAGCAATGGAGCAGGACCTTGTGGCACCTCCCCAAACCTCCACTTTCCTCTCACCAGAAATGAAAAGACGTAAGGTTTCTAAGAGTATTTCTGTCACATAACTTTCAGCGTATGATTGTAGAATACTGATGGCATTGAGCAGTAACAGAAAATTGTATGTTTAACTGTTTTATAGGTCCTTTCAAGAGAAGGCCGTGGAAAACAGAAGAGATCATTGCAGTTGAACAGCACATGATGTCATTCATCACTTCTTGTCAGGTTCCAAGGAAAAATGATTGCGATAAGTGTCTAGAACTGGAAAAAGTGGCACTCAAAGACAGAGATTGGCTTGGCATAAAGTTTTACGTCAAGAACCGGATTACAGCTCTAAAAAATAAATCTTAAATTTGGTTCCAGAGGTCGAATACATCTAAGTTTTTATATTTTTATAAGTTTAAAAACTAGAGTTGCAAAAATTTCATTCTAAGTTGCAATTGAAGTTTTAATTTAATGTTACATTTTTTTTGGGAGATTTTATAGAATAATGCAACCTTTTAATTTCTAAGTTTTGCTACAAGTTTTGTTAAAAAACATTCAAACAAAAGCAGGCCAAGTTTCCTTAAGTTATATGTTCTATATTTTTATAAGTGTTTAAACTAGAGTTGCAAAAATTTCATTCTAAGTTGCAATTGAAGTTTTGATTTAATGTTAATTTTTTTTGTGGAGATTTTATAGAATAATGCAACCTTTTAATTTCTAAGTTTTGCTACAAGTCTTGTTAAAAAACATTCAAACAAAAGCAGGCCAAGTTTTCTTAAGTTATATGTTCTATATTTTTATAAGTGTTAAAACTAGAGTTGCAAAAATTTCATTCTAAGTTGCAATTGAAGTTATAATTGGATGTTAAAAAATTTTTTTTGGAGATTTTATAGAATAATGCAACCTTTTAATTTCTAAGTTTTTGCTACAAGTAATTTAAAAAAACATTCAAACAAAAGCAGGCAATGTTTCCTTAAGTTATATTTTCTATATTTTTATAAGTGTAAAAACTAAAGTTCCAGAAATGTTATTGTTGCACTTTAAGTTTTTATTTTATGTTAAAATATTTTCCGAGAATTTATATTATAATGCAAATTTTAAGTTATTAGTTATGTCTTCTATATTTTTGTAAGGGTAAAAACTATAGTTGCAGAAATTTTATTTATTGTTAGTTGCAATTTAAGTTTTGATTTTATGTTAAATTATTTTTTGAGAATTTATATTACAACTTTTTAATTTATAAGTTAAAGTTTTTTGTTAAAGTTCTTACAAAGCATTAAAAAATGCAAAAAAAAATAAAGTTTAACCTTAAAAATTCACCAAACGGCCTGAGTCTCTGATCAGTAGCAAAAAATACATCACATGGTGTAAAAGTGTAATTTGACATTGATAAATTATGGAATATCTAGATGAAACATTCAAGGATGGCATGCTATTGCAGATCTATATTTGCCTTCTGTGTCTATTTGACTTCTGTCAGTGTTTTTTCAAGCTGTATCAAGGTTTTGTATTACTCAGCTCCACAGTAAAAGTATATTAGGTACAACAAGGTAAGTTTAACCTGAATGTGTGTCAAGTGGTGCCCAGTAAGGAAGATAAACCGGACATTGTGCTTACGTACCCCAATGTATGACTCAATTCCGGATATTGTGCTTACATGGTCCCACATGTGACTAAATTACGGATATTGTGCTTACGTGTCCCCACATATGACTAAATACTGGATATTGTGCTTACGTTTCCCCACATATGTCCAAGAACCTGACAAGTCCCCACAGGTAGGATCCTTGTCAGGTCTGGGAATTTTACTTTCTCTAAATGATAATATGAAGTGAGATTTCTGTTGAGGAAGAGTTCAGGATGTTTGCTGATTTTTTTCAGAGCTGTAGGTGCACTGGAAAGGCCGGTTCCCACAATTGACCGGCTGCTCCTGTGGCATGACAACGTAATACAGACAAGGATATGTGTGTGTGTGTGTGTGTGTGTGTGTGTGTGTGTGTGTGTGTGTGTGTGTGTGTGTGACATCCCAGTGTTTGTAGCTGTCGTCCTGGGGCCCCCGGGGCCCCCGGTGGGTGTGCTCACTTTAAAGGGCCCAGTGAACTGTGAGGACTTGAGACATGAGACCGCGCCGCCCAACTGGCCCCGGGCCCCGGGGGACACGGGTTCACCCGGGGAATGTGAGCCGGGCGGGGGAGCTGGGCCGAGACCAGCTCCCACAATCCTCTGCTCCATTCCTGAGGACGGTGTCTGCGGGGCCCGGCCCCCGCCAGAGGGAAACGCTCGGCGGGGACGGCGTCTGATTCACATGGAGAGCCGTCAGCGGCGGATATTTTTACACGAGCGTCACAACAAGCCCCGCCCCCTGGCTGGGCGCCGATGGAGCAGCGGGGGCGGGGCTTGTTGTGCTAACCGGGTCAGGAACGCACGCCAACACCCCCCCGGAATTTTAGAGTCGACCCATCAGCAGGAAGCACAACAACACTGTTTTAGCTGCTAACTGCTACTAGCGGCTAACTGCTGTTAGCATTCAGAGGCTAACGGTCAACCAATCAGATAACAGTTTTAAACTGTTTTGAAAACAGAAGCTGATCTGACAGCCATACAGCTAGTTAGCATGACGGCTAGTTAGCATGACGGCTAGTTAGCATGACGGCTAGTTAGCATGATGGCTAGTTAGCGTGACGCACTAACTAACAGAAATGCTAGCTACTGGACGCACTGGATGTCCCGAGCGCCGGGTTTATTTTTAGTCTCGATGTGGCTCCAGGAAGCCGTACAGACCCCCCTCTCCGGGGGGGGCAGCAGAGACGCGCCCCCCCCCAGCTGAGGGCTGATATCAGGTTATGATGTTTGCTGTTTCAACATGAGGCTCTTTCTCGTCTGTTGTTCCTCCTCTTCCTCAGAGCAGACAGAAGCCCTGGGGGGCGGCCCCTCTACCCCCCCCCCCAGTGAGATGATGTGGTTTCTCTCTGCTCCTTATGAAGCTCTCGACATTTAGACTGGGGGTCACTCTGAGGTCAGAGGTCACGGAGTTCTTCTGGATGCTGTGAGTCTTTTCTACACGTAATGGAGCTCCTCCTCCAGAACAACAAACGCTCGGGGTTTCTGCCCGTCGCCGTGACAACGGCGGTTTCCTCTGAGGCCCAGAGGAGAACAGGACAGATACACCAACCTCCGCTCGTTCATCGGTGATTAGAAACCCGTTTAGCATCGCCGTGGCGACACCGGGCTGTCGCCGTGGAAACAATGTGAAACCAAAGGGGTCCGGTCCGGCGTACCGGAGGTCTCCTCCAGGCCGCTGACGGCGTCCCCGATGGAATCACAGAGAGGACGTGATGGACGGATGTGTAGCTCCGCCCCTCGTACCTGTGAGCCCCGCCCCCTTGCCCCACCCCCCGCTGGGTTGCCAATTAAAGGCTTATTGAAATATTTAAGCCACAAAGTTTGTGATCCGTCCCCTGGGTGCAGTTATGGAGGTGGGGGTGGGGGGTGGAGCCACAGCCCCCCACCCTCGTGGATGGGGGGGGGGCATCCGGGTTCGAGTTACGGCGAGAATTAAAGGCGACACTAAGAAGCGTTCCTCACAAAAGGCTCCATTTTAGAGCTGAACAAAGGGGGGGGGGGACACCTGAGCTGGGTCCGTAGAGGGATGAGGGCCCCCCCCCACCACCGCCGGAGCGGAGACACACACACACACACACACACACACACACACACACACACACACACACACACACACACACACGGACGCAATTTGTAAGACATCATTTTCTGTATTAATATCAGTGTTGTCACCGGGGTGACGGCTGGGGGGGGGGGGTGGGGGGGTCGCGGTCACACACACTGACATGATTCCATCAGGAGCGACCCTCCCTGCCCCCCCCCATATTTAACCTTTCATATCTTTCATTTTCCTGCAGCAAAAACCTCCTCAATCACCACTATTGACACGTTCAGATGGAATTTACATTGCTGAAAATACTTCAGGTCTCCCGTGGCAACTACCCCCCCCCCAGCACCAGCCCCGACCCCCCAGCCCCGACCCCCCCGCCTGGTGAATTCCACGAGCGTCTGCGCTATCTGCCTTCATCATGGGCTGTCACCAGGGTCTTCATCACGCTTTCACCTCCATCCTAATCCCCCACTTCATCTGAAAGGCAGGATGACAGCCGGGTGTCGGGGCTCACCTGTCCTGGGGGGCGGGGTGAGGGGGGGTACAGGTGGAGCTGACCGCATCTTTATTCTCAGCTTTAGTTGATATTAAACCACCAATAACAGCCGCCGGATCCAAACGCCTCGTCTTAATAATTGATCAGCCGGCGTCTCCAGACGATCGATCATTGGCTGCTGACGGGTTGAAGTAATTACTTTCTATCTCCCAGGATGCAAAGCGGCCGACGACAGCCGCCTCCCAGCGCTCAGAGGGAGGCGGGCCCCGCCCACCCCTGATGCCAGTAGAACCGGTGACTTCCTCCAATCAGGACGCTGGACGCCCCCAGGTGGAGGGGAGGAGTCTGACGGAGGATGCTAGCAGGCTAAGCTAACCGCTAAAGGTAAATAAAGAAGATGTAAACAATCACAATCAGCTGATTCAGGTGGAACCCGGACAGGAAGTGGATCAGCTGATGATGTCATGTGTTAGAAAACACAAACACACTGAGATGTAAACAACAACAACAAACAAGAGTTTGATTGTAAACATTTGTTTGTTTGGTAATGCGTCCGGACCAAACAAACAAACAAACAAACAAACAAACAAACAAACAAAAAGGTTTTTTTCATTTTCTTGTTTTTAAGGATTTTTATCAAATTACTCAGAAATTTCTGAGTAATTTTTTCCCACAAAAACTTGAGCTGAACTGAACAAATTCCTTCAGTTTGTTTATTTGTCATCATTTTTTAATACTCACATGTGTCATGTGACCAGTAGTCCCTGATAGGCCGACCTTCATCATGTGACCCCCAGAACCACGCCCCTAGAATCTGGATCTCTTTATCATTGTGACTCTAGAAAAACCAGATGTTTGTGGATCAGGATTATCTGTCATCCCACATTGGGGGGTTTAATCTGGATCAGCAGATCCACACTGGATCCTGAACCTGTATCCTGCATGAGTTCTGCTGGTGATGTCATCGATGATGTCATCGGGGATGTCATTGGGTCTTTGTGTCCAGACGTCGATCCGGTTGCTGCTGAGGTCGGTTCATGTTGACTCGTTTTAATCTAGAACACAAATCTAGGCGCGGCGGGGGGACGGGAGGATGGGGGCGGAGTTGGGGTGGGGTGGGCGGGGCCAGACGGAGGAGCCCCAGCAGGAAACCAGCAGCTTATCCGTCTCCGGTCTCCGATTAGCAGGAATAACTGTGACCCGCAGGAGGAGCAGGATTCCAGCGCTAATTCAATTACGTCCATCTCCCCGAAGGTGTTCCTGAACTCATGACCCTACAGGAGCCTACAGGAACCCAGAGGAACCTACAGGAACCTACAGGAGCCTACAGGAACCCAGAGGAACCTACAGGAACCTACAAGAGTCCACAGGAACCCAGAGGAACCTACAGGAACCCAGAGGAACCTACAAGAACCTACAGGAACCCAGATGAACCTACAAGAACCTACAGGAACCCAGAGGAACCTACAGGAATCTACAAGAACCTACAGGAACCTACGAGAAGCTGCAGGAACCAAACCTACAGGAACCTACAGGGTAGGTCAATCTTCACCTGCTGAAACCACAGGAAATACCTTGTGAGTTCTGGCCCCGCCTCCACCCCTGATTGGCTGATGATCAGCTGCTTCTGGAGGCGTGGTCTAGAACAGAGGAGCTCGCCTCGGACTCTGATTGTGACACTGGGGCCAAACGTTTCACTGACTGCATCGTTGTGGGACGAGGTGTGAAAGCATGGCCCCCAGCCCCGCCCCTGCCCCGCCCCCCCAGCAGTGGTTCCGCCTCCTCGCATCAGGACCAGAAAACATCTGAGGATGAACAGCTTTGTTCTGTCTTGTCAGCCCCCCCCCTCTGATGTGAACGTTTGGACCCCCCCACCGTATTAATTATGCACATCTCACGCGTCCGGTGGGGGGGGGGCAGATTAACGGCGCCGTGGAGCCGCTGCTGCCACCGGCTGAGCGCCAAACGCTTTAAAGTTTAAAGAGGTGCTGAGGAGACGATCCACAGACACAAACACATCAGTCCTGCTCTGAAGGGTCCTGAGGCACCGGCGCAGGCACCGGCGCCAGCAGGCAGGGTCACAACCGGTGGTGTGGGGGCGGAGCCGAATGGGCTGAGTGGACTGAGTGGGCCGAGTGGGCCGGGTGGGCAGGGCTTCCAGTAGATGGTTCTGGTTCTTGGAAGCTCCATCACGGCACGGCAGAGAACAGAGGCACAGGGGAACGGAGGCGCCTGTGCCTTAGCGGTGCCTATGTCTTACCGGTGGCACCTGTGGCACACCGTCTGTGCCTCAGCGATGCCTCAGTGGCGCCTGTGTCTCACCGGTGGCGCCCGTGGCTCAGCAGCGCCTGTGTCTCACCGGTGGGACCTGTGCCTCAGCAGCGCCGGTGTCTCACCAGTGGCACCTGTGCCTCAGCAGCGCCTGTGTCTCGCCGGCGGCACCTGTGCCTCAGCAGCGCCTGTGTCTCACCGGTGGCACCTGTGCCTCAGCAGCGCCTGTGTCTCACCGGCTGCAGGATGGCGAAGGCTTTTGTTTGCTGCACCTGCGTCTGATTCGTCCTCTGGAGGTACGGAGAACGAATAACAGCCTCTCTAACTATCAGCACGCCACATAAATCTATTGCCCCTGACACCCCCCCACCACCACTAACTGCCCCCCCCATCTGATTTGTCCACCTGACCGCTAAACTGATGACACCTCATGAGTTGACCTTAAAGCGATTGCTGACCACAGACAGCGCCCTGGGGGCTGAATGGGGGGTGTATGGGGGTATTATGGGGGGTCGAATGGGGTTGGGGGGGGCGCTGTCCTGATCCACCACCTGACCTCCAGCGCCTCCGGGCCCCCAGCCTGAGAATCTCTCCAGCAGGATGGATTGGGTTCCAGCGCCCTCTCCTCGCCTCCTGGGACCGGCCCAACCCGGGGGGGTGACGGCGGAGGGGGGGGTGACGGCGGGGGGGGGATCACAGGTGCTTATATACAAAATGGCAATTTTCTTCTCCCATAATTCCACGTTACTGCGTTACCAGATCTTATCCTGCGCCGGTGTCTCATTCCTGAGGTTTAGACGTTAATGAAAGACGCTCCACCGCTGGGGGGCTGAACAACCGCTGGGGGGCTCAACAACAGTCTGGGATTCCTGCCGCTCTTTGTGGGGGGGGATACCAGCGGGCTCAGCCGAGGTCAGACACAAAGCAGGATGGGAAGGAGCGGCGGAGCGGTTGGGGGGGGGGGCTCGTCATGCTAGCTGGGTGCTTGGGGGGGGGGGGGGGGGGCGCTCCATACCAGCTCCTGATTGGCTCCAGACGGGACGCAAATTACTACCACAGGAATGTTTTTCACCCGTCTCAACCGACGACCTGTCGGTTCATCCGTCTCGTTGTTTTAGCCGTTAGCGCGCTAATCCATCATGATGCTACTTTTAGCCACTAGCGGCTAGCGCTCCCTAGTTTTCTCATTATTAGCTTTAGCTTATTTATTTTCATAAACACGTTATTCCTGCTATTATTTCATCCTCTCTGGATCCATTCAGGAAACCGGGCCGGTTCCCCCCCCCGGTACCGGCAGCAGCACCCCCCCCCGGTACCGGCAGCAGCACCCCCCCCCGGTACCGGCAGCAGCACCCCCCCCGGTACCGGCACTACGGATGGAATGAGCGATTTTATCCGACATTACCCCCTTTATCTCCCCCCCGTCACCCATGGCGGTCGTACGATGCTGTCATCCAAACACGGCGTTATTACGCCTGCGTCCTCCGGGGGGCGATCACGAGTCATCGTTACCGTTTGGGGCGTTTCCTCTGGGGAAGCTGAACGTCTTTAGCGACGCGCCGTAATTTCAGCCGCTGATTAAAAACAGATCGAATTAAAAACCAGAAAGAAATGAAGAAGCTGTTTGGAGGGGGGGGGCGGGGCGGGGCGGGGGGGTCCCGGGGGGGTTCGGGATCAGCTTTCTGTAAATCTTCTGATGAAATGTTGACAAAACAGCCAATTTTGTGTAATTTTCTTGCCGCCGTCTGTCAGCGGTGCCCCCCCCTCCTCACCCCCCTCCCTCCATTCAGCCAGCAGTGGTGACCTTTGACCCCCCTGGCCCGGCCGACAGACAGTAACAGTTGAGCCTTTTAGGTCAGGTGGATGGCGTTTAAGGAGCCGGCCTCATAAAGGAGCCCTTTGTCCCCCCCCCAGCGGCCCCCCAGGGGCCCGCTAACGGATAAGAAATGTAGTTAATAGCTCAGGAGTGGGCCAATCAGCAGCTGCCATTACGCTCCAATAACGGCCCAGATGACAGACCGATCAATAACAAAGGTTCTGATCTCCGCTCCACTAATCAGCGCCGGGCGGCGCCTCTCATCTTCCTCACGCCGCGCCGAAGATCACTCATCTTTACAAGCCACTCCGTGCCCCCCCACCCCCCCAGGCCACCATTTCCACAAATTGGCTTAATTTCTCAGGCAAATATACGACACATCAGAGAGCTCATTATCCTCGCTAACGCCGCCGTTAGCGAGCGCCGCCGCGCCGCTTTCCGGGTTCGAGCTCCGACCGCTTTGGTGGGAGTCCAGCTGGGTCTGAAATGAAACGGGGACGTGAAAGGCTTCAGGAAGTTCGCTTCAGTTCAACGCCTGAACGAGTCCGAGGTCGGAGCCGCTTCACGTGACGGAAGGAGTGAGACGGTCGTAACGCAAGTCCGTACATAAAGTAGTCCCCCGGGGGACGGGCCGCTGCACGTACGAGTCATTAGAGATACGAGTCGCGTTTCAGGACGCCACCGCTAGCTGGTGGAGGGATACATCAGTGAGACCGCATCTCGTTCTTTACCGCGTGTTGGCGGAATGGAAACGACATCAGTGAGACCGCATCTCGTTCTTTACCACGTGTTGGCGGATGGATACGACACCAGTGAGACCGCATCTCGTTCTTTACCGCGTGTTGGCGGATGGATACGACACCAGTGAGACCGCATCTCGTTCTTTACCGTGTGTTGGCGGATGGATACGACATCAGTGAGACCGCATCTCGTTCTTTACCGCGTGTTGGCGGATGGATACGACATCAGTGAGACCGCATCTCGTTCTTTACCGCGTGTTGGCGGATGGATACGACATCAGTGAGACCGCATCTCGTTCTTTACCGCGTGTTGGCAGATGGATACGACATCAGTGAGACCGCATCTCGTTCTTTACCACGTGTTGGCGGATGGATACGACATCAATTAGACCGCATCTCGTTCTTTACCACGTGTTGGTGGATGGATACGACATCAGTGAGACCGCATCTCGTTCTTTACCGCGTGTTGGCGGATGGATACGACATCAGTGAGACCGGATCTCGTTCTTTACCGCGTGTTGGCGGATGGATACGACATCAGTGAGACCGCATCTCGTTCTCGTTGGTGGACTAAAGACGTAGCTCGTGTGTTCTTGTGACTTTTGTGTTTCTTTTCGTTCTTTATCATTATTAATGTAACTTCTATATAATTAATTATTCACAGGTGAGGTCTGGGCGTCTGCTGGTTGATAATAATATGTAATTCAGGGGTTTTGGAGCTTTTTTTTGGAGCTGGAATGAAGTTTAAACGATTGTCGTTGTTTTAATGCTTCAGTGTTTTTTGATTCATGAGGGCAGTCGGATTCTACTCGTATCTCCAGGTTCTACTGTATTCTAATCTGAGGTTCTACTGTAAATGGAATAGAGGCAGCCTGGTCAGAACCCACGCGTTCTCGTGTCGATGCTTTTAGCAGTAATATTCCTGCATGGGGGGGGGGGGGGCGCTGCACCTGGAGGAGCTGCCCTTTCATTTCCAGTCATGGTGAGGATCAGCCTCTGACTCAGACACCTGCTATTGGGAAATATGTTCTCCATCAGTGAGCTGCAGACTATTTGTGGACAGCAGCACTGGGGAGCCATTGTTCTCCCCCCCCAGCACTGACAGCCAAGGCATTCTGGGACTCTTGGCACACGTAGAAAACAATGTGTTTTCCATGTTAAGCCTAAAAATCGAGCTACTTATTCGACATTACCGAACTAAATTGTGGGCAGAGAATGACGGAGAGGATATAAGATGTGCTGTGAGGACGGGGACGCTCCTCCAGCTCCACGCAGACGAGGAGGAGGAGGAGGAGGAGGAGGAGGAGGAGGAGGCGATGCTGGAAACAAAGGAGGTCAGTATCTATGAGGAGGATTTAGCGCCTGATGCCGCCTCTGACGTCTCTCTGCAGGGAAAAACAGAATAAAGCAACGTGATGCTGAAGGACACGCGGGGTCGTAAAGTCACCGATGAGGAGCACGGAAAGAAATGCACAGGAGAATGACCCGAAGGCTCCTAACGTCGCAGTAAATCTGCAAACATTACGTATTTCATATTCTGAGAGTTTCACAAATTGTGCTTCTCCAGACAAAGACCCATCATCCCGGCGTTGGGCCGCGGCTGCAGGAACAGAGGAGCTCCTTATTCCCGGGTTTGATACCTGATCCCAGCTCTTTAAACAAGTCGCCCTCTGCTCCTATACGCCCGTATGGACGCCCGCCGCTTTGGGATTCTGCAATGTCATCTGGGATTAAAAAGGAGCACCACATCAGAGCCCCCGGGGCCACGCCACCTGGAGCCCCCCGTCCGATCCCTGGCGCTGCACCGCTAAAAATCAGCCCCATTAGCTCAGCGGCAAATAATTCCTGGTCGACCAAATGACACGGCGCTCACAAAGGGCCGCTTCAGGACAGATTACACGCCCAACAGGAAAGCCTTTGATTAGGACGTTGTTTGAAATGTTATCAATACCCACGATCATTCCTGCAGATCAACCAAACCATCTCTAATCAGCAAACCTTGGCTGCACCTTCAGCTGCGTATCAATCCCCTGCAAAAAAAAAAAAAAAAAGCCTCTCCGGCGAGAATAGAGGAGAGATTTGTTGAACACGGAGCACGTGCAATGACAAAGCGATTCCTTTCTCCGCCATGATCACCCACCTGCACACAGATTAGGTCAGATATTCACCTGAGCTGCCAACCTGTCAGTCACACTCAGGGGGAAAAAAACGCACACAGCTCACATTCATGGCTGGGTTCCTAAAAGCAGAGGCCGGCGTGTTCCATCCAGCAGAGCGGCGACACACGTGGGCTCTGCAACGGGCCTGCGTGGGGTCCGTAATCCACCACTTACAGTTTAAATAAAGTTTAACAGGCCAGCACATTTACAATATTAAAGCACAGCTTCTGAGTGCAGAGAACTAAATAAAGGCTCAGTCGTTCCGTCGAGATCAGAAATAAAATTAAATGACTGCTATAAAATAAAAAAAAATCTCTTTGTCAAATAAATGGCCAAACATTATAAATCTAAATTTAAATTATCCTTTCTAAATATATTCCTCACTGTTGGCTGTTTCTTTTCTTTTTATTATTATTAAATTTTCACATGTAAGAAAACCATAAAATCAGAAATATAAAGGAAATTATTCTAATTCATCATTAAATTTAGTTTCAACATAATCCCTATTTTATAGCCAAACAATACGGACACACACACACACACACACACACACACACACACACACACACACACACACACACACACACACACACACACACACACACACTGTTCAGATTCACGGCTGTAGACAGACTGGACTCATAAACAGGAATATAAAGAATTTAAAATAAACAGAAGCGAGCAGGAGTTTTATCCGCATCTAAATGTAATAATTAAAAACAGATTTGTGAGACTGATGGAATCTGATTGGTTAATATTTACCTGACTGAAGGTTGACGTGAGAACCGGGAGGAAGAGGAGGCGTTCACGTCTCATCAG
>NC_090778.1:28695000-28750000 GCF_040054535.1 Antennarius striatus | reverse complement strand
TGGTTTTAATGTTTGAACACATTAACTAGTAGTTTAGTAACAACCTGTAGTCTGGTTTTCATGTTTGAACACATTAACTAGTAGTTTAGTAATAACCTGTAGTCTGGTTTTCATGTTTGAACACATTAACTAGTAGCCGTTCAACCACCGGGCAGCCGCCGCGCCGGGAGGCTCCTCCACGTTAGAGGACCGGCCCGGTAAACATCGCGACGCATTCTTCGGGGGGGGGGGGGGTAACCGTCACCGGGAGGGCGGGGCTCGCACCAAACAGCAGGGATGAACGCCACGAGCCAAACGGAGACTTCCTGTTGATGCGAAGCCGCAGCCGCGACCGTCTGACACATCTGGACCGGAGGGGGGGAGGCCCGGCGGAGCGTTTGCGAGCTACCGACGGGAATGGACGCCGCTTCATGCTAACCTGGAACACGGTGAGTCGGCGGGCCTTCCCACTGGAGACCGGGGCGCGGTGGGGCTGAGCGTTAACTGCTAACGGCGGGAACGGTGGGGAAACGTTCGCCTGTGGCCGCGCTAGCCACCGGATGCTAGCTAGCGTTAGCCGCTAGTTAGCAGTGCTCGCCATAACGTAGCGTTAATGGTTAGCACGTAGCGCTAGTGGTTAGCAGGTAAGGCTGATGGTTAGCACGTAGCGCTGCTCGCTAACACGTAGCGCTAATAGCTAGCGGCTGGCATGGAGCTAATCCCACTGACAGCCGACAGAGTTGTTCGCTCGACGGTGGAAGGGGGGAAAGGAGGCGGCCGGGCCGGGACGGACCGGACGGTGCTGTCAAGCTTTAGGTGGGTTCGGAAAGTCGTGACGGAACCGGGAGGGAGTCGCCTTGACGGCTCTGGGAGGGTTCGGCTGGAATAAGTGCTCGGTTCGGGGGGACTTTGGAGCTAGCTAGTGAGGGGTTGTAGGTCCGGCCCGTGGAGCCGGGCAGTGTGGTTCAGAGTTACCCGAGCAAAAGTTCCGATGGAGCCGGATAGTAGCAGACAAGTTGGGGAGGAAGCAGGTGGATCTGACGGTGGAGCTAACGCTAGCATTAGCTTTAGCCGCTTGGCAGGACCCGTCATCAATAGCCGCGTTCCGAACAGAACCGTCACAGATAAAGTTGGACACCGGACACGAACGCGTCCCGACGGCTCAGCAGCGCCTGTGTGGGATCGACTCCCCGCGGGGGGGTTCCTCCGCGGTGCTAACAGCTAGCGGGGGGGCTGTGGACGTGCACGTTGACGGCTGGGAGTCGTTCACCGCTGGAAGACGTCGGCGGGACGGGCGGTTATCTGCAGACGGTCGGGAGATGTGTGTGTGTGTGTGTGTGTGGGGGGGGGGGGGTTGTAAATTAATCGGACGCGTTCAGGGAGTACAAAGTGCGTTTGGTCGACATTTATTTACGTCTGTCTTCACAAGGATCACCCACAACCGGTGGTGATCGGTGATCCGTCCGTTCCCAGTGAGGGGACACAACGTGCATCCGAAACTGGTTTAAACAGCATCAACAGAAACGTGTCTGAACACATAGGAGCCAAACCAATTACAGCCTGTGCAGGAGTATGCATTAGAGCTCTCCACCCATAAGAGCCTCTCAATCAGGACTGTGTGGGGTGAGTCCCACCAGCCGGTGAGCAGACACCACCGGGACATTTTGGTGAAGGGGGAATTCAGCAAGTGTTGAAGTTTCAGCAGAAGTTCATGGTAAAGAGATTCGACTCAAAGTCGCCTCGCTCTGTCTTTACGGTTTGTTTGCCTCTCAGCAGGTTTGTATTTCTAGCCGGAGGGTAAGCCTTTCTGTTCAGTGGTGATAGAACTAGTTATGTGTCGGGTTAGTGGAATCACTGCAGGGTGACCAGATTAACAGATGAATCCTCGACGGACACATTTACTCATTTAAAGCTCAGTTTCATTGAACCTGGTGACGGAGGAATGTTTGAACCCCAAACTGACGTGATCGTCCAGCCTGGCGTTCTGATCTGAATGTTTCTTGTATGAATGCTTCGGTTCTTGTGTTCTTCTGTATTTTATTATTTATCCTTGTCGTCAACAAGAACATTCTTTTTAAGTCCGTGTAATCCTGCCCATCCATTTTGTGGTGGGTCACGGGTCGTATCTGATTTTTAAACGGCCTTTTGCGTCTAAATTCCAGTAAGTTTACAGATCAATATTGTTGGAAGAGTATAGATATTCCTTTATTCCCTCTGCGCTTCTTCATCTGATGAACGCGTGAGCGGGCAGAAATAAAACGATTGAGCATTTATTTAGTACCAGGAACTCACCCAGAGGCCAAGAAGACCGTATTTATCTCTGCACAGCCATTTCTCCCCGAACTTCCCCAAATGTTACTCTCACATCAGTAAATGTCTGTGAGACGGCGAACCACAGGCGTGTTTTATTTGTCCTGTTTTTCGTCGTGTGTTCCTCTCGCCACCTTTGCCTGTGAAGCAGTTCTGTTCTGGGTCGGCTCCGTCCCACCAGCTCTCTGTCAGAAGGTGAAATGCTGCTGATGTTGTAGAAATCGTACGGCGCTTGTTTGCTGACGTAATTTTTTTTTTTTTAAATTTAGTTTTTCATCCTTTATCTTTTTTAACCTCCTCGTGTTTTACACGCCATGTACACGTGACACGTTAGAGACTATGTGCTGTCAGCGTCCCAAAGGAGAACACTGAAACTTATGGGTACGTTTCAGGTTTGTCTGGTTTGATAATTAGGTTGTTTCTTCTGTGGCTTTGTGTTTGGAACTGATGTCGTGTTTCGGCAGCGTTGCCTGTGATGCAGACAGGCTAGGGCTAGCATTAGCTGCTAATGCTGCTCGTGTAAAACGTGGAATGAGCTGCTAACTTCCAACAGCCCAGCTGTAGGTCGGCGCTGAAATTCTGCAGGAAAAGCTGGGATGTTTGTGGAGAAATAAATATATGTCACAGCTCATGCATTGTGATGAGGCGCCACTCCCGTTTGTGGGCTCAGTGGGAGCGGTAGCTGTCACGCCGCACCTGGAGTGATGGCAGTTCACACCTGGTAGGGCGAATATCAGACCAATGTTAGCTAACTAGCAGTCAGCACTGTGCTGACGCTCCTTCCTGTTCCATCAGCTGTGACCGATTGTTTACGGGGGGGGGGGTCATTCAGCAAACTGAGTGTTTTTTTGGTTTTTTTTATACCAAATTGGAAGCGTTTCCTGGTTTCCCCCCGTGAGCCAATCACGCCGTCGTCACCTGATGTCAGCGTCTCAGCTGAACGGCCCTCGTTGGCTCCAGTCACCATACCCGCTGTTGGCAGGCGTCACGTCTGGTGTGTAACTGCTGGTAATGGGCAAATGAAGATAATGACACCGCCCCCCACCGACACACACACACACACACACACACACACACACACACACACACACACTAATGTGTCGGGATGGGAGCATATGGCTCGTTGGACAGGTGTCTTGGCAACCTCCAGCAACTGGAGGAAGTGTGGATTCCCAAAGCGCTGACGGGGTTTCTGCGCTCAGATCATCATGTTGAACTGCTAGCTCGCGGCATGGGGGGGGGAGCAGATGGGAGGGGGGGACTTAGTGCAACATGGAAATGAATTAAAAGTAAATAAAAGTTCTCCAGAGACGCAGCAGAACCTGATTTGAGAAGCGGTGTTCGTTATCCGGGCGTGAGCTCTGTAGCTGTGAGTACCCAGCATGCCTCTGTAATAATCTACACTCATGCATTATAGATGCGCGATGATCCGCGTCGTAACCCCTCCGGTGTCGGTGGGAATAAACTGCGGCGTGTTTCCCTCGTCCCCGAGTCGTTGAAGGTGGAACGCTGTGTGCTTCACCATACTTGTGTTCTCCCGACCCCACCTGGGAGCGGGTCCAGTTAGAGGCGTTTGCAGGCAGCTGATTGGACCTGGCGGTAGCGCTGACGCTTTCTTTCTATCGGTGAACTATGAAGAATGTTGACGGTGGATCCTCTCATCAAACTGGCCCCCGGCGGCCCTTGACGTTCAGGCTGCGTGTCACACAGACGCCGTGTCGGTTGTTAGCAGTAATTAGTCGTTTCTGGAACAACAAAGACGATTGTCTTTACGTTGGCAGGACAAACCGCAAACGTTTTCTTCCTAAACTCTTTACATTAGTGTTAAAAGTCGATGCTGTGTCTGAGGCTGATGGTGGATGGATCCTGATATAAAACCCCTGGTAGTCAGGGGGGAGAAGTGTCCGTCCACCTAACCCCCCCACAGGCATGCTAGCAGCTCTACGTGGCTGCTTCACCACACTATCGCTACCGACACCCCCCGTGGAAATGTATGCTTGTTCTCCTAGCACAACCAGATTTTCCTCTTTCTTTGCCAAATGTGGCGTCTACACCTGACGTGACTGCCCTCAGCGCAAACCGCCAAACCTGTAGGAGTCTATGACTCCTTTGTTGTCTGCTCAGCGACATACTTTTTGTCTTTTGTGCTGTCACGATGTAAAGGTTCAGTTTTGGTGGTGGTTCCAGGAGGTTCTAGACGCTGCTATTAAAATAGAGTTCGGCTTGGGCCTGAGGCCCCCCCCCAGGGCCTGCTGCTGCTTCCTCCTTGGCCTCCTGAACACAAGAGACTATGAAGGTTCTTTTTATACATGTGTGTTTTAAAAAAGTCTTTAGGTTTAAGATGATATTAATTTTTTATTTGTAGGATTTGTTTGTAGGAACATCTGGAGGCAAGATGAACAAATTGATGTTGGCACCTGTCTAATGGCAGGTGACATTAGAGAGGTATAACAGGTTATAACCAGGATCTAGGTGAAACTGGACCAAACAGGACTCCTGTCCTGGCTGCTGTGGGTTCTCTGAAGACTCCCTCCACGTGAAGCCGCTCTCAAACGGCCTCGTGTGTCTCGTTTGTCTTGCAAATGCAGTGATTTTGTTGCGCGGCGTGGAAATGGAAATGTTTCTGCTTTCCCGACCCTGACGTTCTCCTTCCTGTTCTCCCTTTCTCCCGCCTCAGGCTGCCGGCAAACTGGAGAAACGCATCCGAGAGATGGACGACGGCAGCTACATCGAGTTCGATGTGCCGGAGTTCAGCAACACGGTCCTGACCCAGCTCAACGAGCTGCGACTGCAAGGGAAGCTGTGCGACATCATCGTGCACATCCAGGGCCAGCCGTTCCAGGCCCACAAGGCCGTGCTGGCGGCGAGCTCGCCCTACTTCCGCGACCACTCGGCGCTCAGCACCATGAGCGGCCTGTCCATCTCGGTCATCAAGAGCCCCGAGGTGTTCGAGCGGCTGCTGGCGTTCTGCTACACGGGTCGCATGTCGCTGCAGCTGAAGGACATCATCAGCTTCCTCACCGCCGCCAGCTTCCTGCAGATGCAGGCCATCATCGACAAGTGCACCCAGATCCTGGAGAGCATCCACTCCAAGATCAGCATCCCCGTGGCGGTATGCAGCCCGGGCAAGGAGGAGGGGGGGCTGACCAGCAACGGGGTCAACGACAGCAACCTGTTCATCAACCCCACCCAGATCTCCCCCCCGTACTACTCCCGCCAGAGCCAGGCAGCGCACGACGTGGGGAAAGGGCCGGGCCGGGGGCGGCCGCAGGAGGAGGGCCAGTCGGACCGCGGCAGCAGCGACGGCGGCGCGTCGGAGCACGACGCCCCCGGCGCGGAGGGCGAGGCGGAGCTAATGGGTAAGGACGGGCTGGTGGCCGACGTGCAGGTGAAGGTGGAGAAGGTGGAGCGGCCCACCTACTCGGACAGCTCGTCGGCCGGCGACGACGGCTACCACACGGAGCTGGTGGACGGCGAGCAGGTGCTGGCGGTGAGCGTGGGCTCCTACGGGCCCGTGGGGCCGCCGGCCGTCTACTCCTACTCGGGCCTGTCCTCGCCCTGCTTCGTCAACCTGAGCAACTGCAGCCCGTCCCGCTCCATCCTCAGCAGCTACAGGGGGGGGCGGGCCAGGGCGAGGCGCACTGTGGCCGTCCCGGCGGCGGGGCAGCTGGGCCACGCCAAGCCGGGGCCGGAGGACGGCGAGCCGGCGGCGGGGGCGGCGGGGCTGGAGAACGACGTGAGGGAGCGCAGCCTGAGGAGCCAGTGGTACCCCTACAACGAGAGGCTGGTCTGCATCTACTGCGGCAAGACCTTCAACCAGAAGGGCAGCCTGGACCGCCACATGCGCCTGCACATGGGCATCACCCCCTTCGTCTGCAAGTTCTGCGGCAAGAAGTACACGAGGAAGGACCAGCTGGAGTACCACATCCGCGGCCACACGGACAACAAGCCCTTCCACTGCCAGATCTGCGGCAAGTGCTTCCCCTTCCAGGGCACCCTCAACCAGCACCTGAGGAAGAAGCACATGGGCGCGTCGGAGGCCACCAATCACGCCGCCGACTCCCCCGAGAGGACGGAGGAGGCCGTCTCGGGTCAGAAGGACCACGAGGGCATGGCCTTCGAGGCGCAGTACGCCGAGGAGGCGCCGGCCGACGACATGGAGGAGAGTTCCAAGTGCGGCCTGGAGGAGGCGCAAGCGTCAAGATGTGATTTCTAGGTCCCGCTTCAGGTTTCAGGAAGCTTTAAGAGATGTTTCAGCTCAGCTTAACGGACGTCTTGTCTCCGTCGAATCGGCTCCACTACGGACATTTCTTGCGTCAAAAGGGTTCCTGTCGATTTTTTGTGAAAGCTAGATGTAGAACGCGGCGAACAAAATGGGTGCTTTATAGAAATGATTCCTCCGAGGAAAGGGAGTAAACAACTTAAATATTTTGTAAGGAGCTCACAATAATCACGACTCCTTTATCTCTTTCTATCTTTCCATGTTTTTTAAAACATATTTACAGAGTTATATAGGCATGTTGCAATAATTGATAATGTGAAAGCTCTGTTTGAGATGCTAGTCATATCACCTTTTTACCTGACCTGTTTTTTGCACACGTGGCCACCAGAGGCCGCCCCTCTTCACAAGGAATGATTTTCCTGCCGGTGCAAAGCTTGGCGTGACATATCCGTTCAATACCTCATACCGCAACACACTCATCACAGACAGTATTCTAAACTCACCAGGTTCTACCTCATAGCCCAGAACCTATCACAGGCGTGTTCACAGTTTGAATATCAAACCGTTCTAGCTTCAGATGTTCAATATTTACTTTGCCAAACTCCCCCCACAAAAAAAAAACAGAATCTCCTCCGGACATGAAGCCTTGATGCTCAATGGGAAATATTCCTTGCTGGTCGTATGGGTCAGGGACAAAGTCCCCGTCAGACGATTTTGGTGCTCAGCCCGGTTCAACTGATGGTTAAGAAGGTGTTTATGTCAGGAATGCGTTAGATATGCTAGCTTTCATTAGTGTTTGGTGATGGGGAGGGAATGGAGGGAGAAAACGTCCCCGATGGGGTTTCTACACACAACTTTATATCTCATCACCACTGGAGACCTCGGTTCCGGACGCCCCGACACCCATGAGATGGGCGACAGGGCGTCCACGCAGTCAAGTCCTTTGTGTTCCTCTGCAGGCTTTCTACTAGGTGTGACTGGTTCTGTCCTGGGGTGGGACGACCCCCGAGCCTCTGTAGGATGCCGGTCTGAATCATATGCAAACAGAAAGAACAAAGGAATCTCAGCCATCTCTCTTCCGTGATCTGAAACAGCTGTCGCTTGGGTTTCCTCTCCGCTTTGGGTTGCTCGTTGCTCGGCGTCGCTTTGGGGGTCGGATGCTGGTTTTTTAATGAAATATTGGCGCACGTCGATCCAAAGTATTGATGCACTTTGCAGAGTTGGAAAACATGTCGGTTTGTGTCTCAATGGTGACGCGGCAGTGGAGGAGATGACCTATGACCTATGAGGAGACTCTGCAACCACATGAATACTATTGGCGACAGCCGCTTTATCTATACTGTGTGAACCGTGGGATCAGGGACGGGGGTGTTTTTAGTTTAGAGACTTTAATTCCATTGTGACTTAAAATAATCACAGTGAAGGCACTTAAAGGCCTGATGGTTGTATTTATCTGCTTCTTTGCTATTCAGCTGTTTAAAGGCCTTCGTTAGAAGAGCACCTGCTTTCTGCTTCCCCACCCGGCCCACGCAGACGTGTCGGCGGAGAGACATCGTTCACTTTTCTACGTCGTCCTTCGCTTCTGTTCGGCTGAATGTTCCGTCGTCGCTCGCGGTCTGAGCTAGCGTTCCGTTACCCTCCGTGGGAGGATTTATCACTAACACTTCACTGCCCCCTGTCCGTCAACCCGTTCAGATGAATGTGTGTGTATGTGTGTGTGTGAGGGGAGGGGGTCTGACCTCAGTAAAAAGATTCTCAACCTTCGTGCAGAAGAATAAGGAGTTGCTTCATGGGTGCAAATTGCTCAAAACGACTTTGTGCCAAGAGTTCACACCAAAGACCAATTTCAATCGTGAATTGTCTGTGTTGTAATCGATGCTCGATAAAGGAACCGTCCCCCCCCCCAGACGTGAACGTCCAGCCGTTCCCCCCACCCCTCGATGCCGACGGGACATTTTTCTGTGGCAGCGTTAGCCGGCACAACTGAAGACGTTTGGATCAAATAAGAATAATCATGTTTGGAGCACGAGGAGCGGAAGAGGAAGAGATGAGCTGAAAGTCCAGGATGAAACGGGTCGAAGGTGAAACGAGAACATCGTGGTTAAGAACATCCTGTAGGAGTAGAACCAGCTTGAAAAGGTCTTCATCAAAAAGAGAAGCTGAATGCGTTAGCGTTGCTGCTGTGTGTGATGTTAGGTCAGGGTCGCAGGTCAACGGTCACGCCTGCAGAGATTCCACGGTGCGCTCGCTAGCTCCTTTAGCTTAGAAGCTAGGTTGGAGGGTATGAATAAAGTTTTCTCTCGTGCTAACGTGCTAACTGGGTTTGTGTTTGTCGTCTTCAGTTGTTCGGGTCGCCGCTGCAGAAGCGTTCCAGAGCCGAGTGTCGGTCTGTGGGACGAACTGAAGGTCGTCGGTCTGCCGGCGGACGCGTTCAGTGCTATTTGACAGGAATGTACATTTCCAAGCTTCAAACAATCACTTGTGTAAAAATTTGAACAATTTGCTGCAGCGTGAATAAATATCTTGTGTGAAGCCATAAAAAGCGGACGACAGAAAAAAAGTTGTGCAATACGTGTTGTAATCGTTTCAAACCGATGTAAACAAAGCGGCATCAGAAGACGAGTGCCTTCCTCCAGCTTTACCTGTAGAAGCGGCACCAGGTGGCTGTGCCTCTTTCGTAATGGATCCAAATGAGATTATTAGAGATTATTAGAGATTATTAGGCCACATCCCTTCTCGTAAAGCCGTGCCAAGAGTGCGTAGAAATGAATTCACGCCATCTTGTTTTTTTTGTTGTTGTTTGTGTTGTTTGTCGTTTTCAGACATTTTTGATTTGACTCATTTGACTCGTTGGTGTCTTCATTTGACTCGGTGTCTTCATTTGACTTGTTGGTGTCTTCATTTGACTCGTTGGTGTCTTCGTTTGACTCGTTGGTGTCTTCGTTTGACTCGTTGGTGTCTTCATTTGACTCGTTGGTGTCTTCATTTGACTCGTTGGTGTCTTCGTTTGACTCGTTGGTGTCTTCGTTTGACTCGTTGGTGTCGTGTCGTATCGCGGGTGGTTTTTGTAATAGTGGATTACAATCAGAAGAGGCGGGACGAGAGACGCCGCCGCCCCTCCTCTCGCCTCCCGTCTCGTCCGGCCACTGAGGACAATCTGAGCGATGTTTGACACCCGCGAGCGTCCGGCGACGGAAGGCGATGCATGAGGATCCACTTCCTGTCCGCTCTGGATGCTAAAGCCGAACCGATTGGTGGAGGAACCGAAGCCCTCGTTCGCTGTCGCTTCGTCGCTCAACCGCAAACTTGTATAAAATTACCAATGAATTTTTTAAACTTGAGTTGCATTTGCCTCATTGATTGTGTTCTTGCAGTCCATCCGGGAAGTCTGGTTGGTCTTTGTTGTCCTGAACAAACTCAGACATAGAGGCCCCCGGCTCTCGGCGGGGCCCCGTCCCCTGAAATGGTGCTTCTAGACTCGTCCCAACTCTTTTCTAATCCAGTAAATCCACACAAACCTCACAGGCGAAGGCAAGTGTTCAGATGTTTTTCATGACTGGCGTGATACAATGTCCTCTGGGATTAACAGAGTATCTATCGATACTGAACCGGACGCGAATGTTCTCCCCACGCCTCCCGAGACGAACCCCAGATGCATTATGGGCCACCAGTAATCAAAAGGAAGTGTTTACAAAGGAAGGCTGTTGGACTACTTTTTTGAAATTGCAGCTCGTCCTATTGTTTTTATAATAAACTCAACTTCAGGTAGTTTACGAACACTGACACAGGCTCCGGCAAGTCTTCCATCGCGTTCTGTCCGTTTCTGTCCACTGTGTATTCTATGTATTTAAAAAGAGCAATAACCTTTTTAAAAAGCAGTGTCATCCATCGGAACATTGGCCCGAAACAAACTGAATGTCAGGGAGCTCCGTCGACGTCGGACCGGAACAATTTGATAGATTTTGTATGTTTTCTGAAAAGTTAAGCTTCAGAGAAAAAAAAAAAGGAAAAACGCGTCAATGAAAAAAGTGGTGTTGAATTGGCCGTTTTGAATCCAGAACCCGGCGCCGGAACGCAAACGGCGGCGCCGGAACGCCAACGGCGGCGCCGGAACGCGCGGTTCAGTCTAACTTCCTGGCACTGTCCAAAGCCACACCTCCAGCTGTGTCAAAGGGATTTTTTTTTGGGCTGTATGGCCACTGTTTCTGGGGGTCGGGGCGTCGGTGGTCCCGCCCGGGGTCAGGGGGGGGGTCTCCTGGAGCTCCCGGGGCGCAGAGACCGGCGCCAGTCCGGCCGACTCCGGACGCTGCTGTGTCTCCGGCTCATTTGACAAGGCAAAAACCTTAGAACTCAGGGTATCTAGTGTTGATCGTGGTCTCTGGAGGGGCCCCCACCGGGGCCCCGGACCCCCGCGTCTGTAGTTTAATCGTGCACTTCTCTTCAGGTCGTCAGTCAGTTCCCAAACATTCTGCCTCAATGAGTCTAATTCCCACAGAGCCGGAGCTCCGGGAGCGAGCCGATGGGCGGCAGCGGCCCCCGACGCCCCGCCCCCCCCGTTTCGTCCACTCTACACACAACCTCACAAACCCAACTGTGAACCTCAGAACTCTACTGTTTTGTACAACTATGAAGTAAATGAAGCTAGCTAGAGCTGACGTATCTATTGCCATTTATGAATTTATTTTATAGCATGAAATAAAATATATTTATTCAAATTATATATTTTACTCATAATCATTCTGTGCTGCTTCATTTTGGTTCTTAAGCTTGTAAATTGCTTTTTTATTATATGAAAAAAAATGTCAACAAAAGAATGCGTTTGTAAAATAAAGACGCTGATTTGGATCCGATTCGTATTTTTTGTCTCCGTTGAAGGTTCTTCACGTTTCTGCTGGTTCTGATGGGATCAGGTGTTTCTGTTCAGGTCTGGATCTTCATCAGCTCCCACTAGAACCCTGCAGCAGCTCAGATGGATTCCATCAAGGACCAGGAGTCCTAGAAGAAGACCTCCATCTGTGAGGAAGACGAAGATCCTAAGTAGACCTCAGAGTCCACCAGAGCCCGCTTCCAGAAGAAGTTCTGGATCCTTCTGGAGACGTCAGTCACCTGACTGGAATCCATGGAAACCCTCTGAAGGACCTGAAGGAGGAAAACCAGGAACGTTCCAGGACTGGGGGAACGGGTTCCTCAGGAACCAGAAGCTGGATCTGGATCAGGTTAGAGGGTCTCTAGAAGAACTGGAGTGACATCACTTGAACATCTGTTATTGATCGGTTGAACTGATCAGTTGAACTGATCGGTACAGAGAGCTGAGGGGACGTCTGGTGCAGTAACACCCAGCAGCCACCCGAGGGCGCCAGAGAACCAGAAACCTGAAGCTCCTGCAGTCCAACCGGACCTGAGGCTCCGCGTCTCAGTGAGGTTCAGTTAGAAGATAATGAGTTAACCAGATGGTGGAGAACATTCACCAGAACACCGCAGCAGCTGGAGGAGAACGGAGAACAATGACGGACTTCATTCTCAGGTGGCGGGGGATCGGTTTCCTGTGTCTTTAGACCTCCTCCTGCGCGATGAGCCCTCAGGTTCTCCTCAGGTTTCTGTCAGGTTCTCCTCAGGTTCTCTTCAGGTTCTCCTCAGGTTCTCTTCAGGTTTCTGTCAGGTTCTACTCAGGTTCTCCTCAGGTTCCTCAGCTCTGGTCCGGTTTAAAGAACGCACGCTGGAGTTAGCTGATAGCGGCTACGTGTTGTTCTCACACCTTTGTTCCCACTCTCTTGGTTCTCGTTAGTCTCGCTGACAGCTTTGTGACCCGGAACCGTCTGGAACGGGTCGTTTGGGCTGTCCTGCTGGGGGGCCGGTGGAACCCAATCCTCCGTTCTGATTGGGCGGTTTTAAAAATAAATACAGCTTCAAAGTCTCCTCAGATTTATTTTAAACTCGTAATCAGAGCGATGTGGAGGGTCGCCAGCGCGTGAACGTGTGTCATCAGGGGGGTGTGACCAGACCCGGTTCACCACTGCAGCTCGGTTCTGTTTCCACAGGTGCGACCCCTTCATTTTTAGGGATGTGGACACACCAGAACCCCCGTGGAACCACTAGAGCCCTTCGCACCCGTCGTGAACACACCAGACCGTTCTGGTGGAACATCTGTGTGCTCACTGGGCCGGGGGCCGGCGCTGGTGGTGATGACATCACCGCTGTCTGGATGAGGTCACACCCCCAGGGAGCCGTCTGCAGAAGAAGAGGAAGCAGGTGAGAGGATTCCATTCCAGATGGAAATAACAGGCTCCATGCCCCCAGGGGGGGGGTCAGCCCTTCAGCTGTAGCCCCGCCCCCTCCCTCAGGGGGTCAGGGTCAGGAAGTCGCCCATGGAAAGTGTCAATTTGGTAAAGTTAACCTTTGACCTTCTGACTAACCACTTCCTGTGTTCCACCTGTGGATGCTAACGTCACAGCTAACCAGAGGAGAATGAACAGGAAGCTAACGGCTAACACAGCTAGCAGGTGAGCTAACTTCTGTTTGTTTACTTTGCTACTGAAGTGACCCGTGGTAAACAAAGGAGGGTGTTCAGGAGCTGTTTGTTTGTTTGTTTGTTTGTTTGTTTGTTTGTTTTGAAGCGATGATGTTTCCTGTTTGGATCCTGTTTGTGTTTAAATGTGACGAATCCTCCAAAGCAGTGAAACCGGTTCTGCACATGTTTGTCTGGAGGTTCTCAGCCATCAGGGCTGGTTCTCCAGGAGCTGGTGAGTCCACCCACTGGACTGAGGAACGTTCTTGAAGATGTTTCGTCTCTCATCCAGGAGACGTCTTCGGTTGAAGCTTGTCTCTAAATAACTAGAATAAACCGTCATCTGTTTTAAATCACAGGAGGATTCTGAGGTTAAATTAAACATCCGGATGTACTTCTGGATTAACCCTTTAAAGACAAGTCTGTCATATTTAATTCACTCGTCCTTTCAGGATTTTGAGACGTCTACGTCATAAATTTGATTATTTATTATAATGTGTCCAATCAGAAGCATGCATCTGCATTATGCATGCAAAAAAATACAGATTTAGCAAAAATTCTACAAGTTAAAGCTCATAGATACAGATTTATGTAATTTATGTCATTAAGACCTTATTTCCAAAAGTAGATTTTTTTCTGACAATCATTTAACAGTTCAGACTTTAAAGGGTTAAAGTCATTTTTTTCCTCTTTTTACGTTTTTGGCGATGATTGTGATGGAAGAACAAATTAAAAATATCCACACAGCTCATGATGTTCCCACCAATATTCCTAACCGGTTCCAGATCACGATCGCGTGGCTGAGATGATTAAATTAAATCAATGATGATCAATCATTTTTTAGCTTCATCTCATTAATGATCCTTGAAGCCAGGAGTTGTTTTCCAGGCTGGAGGAATAATTTCCCGTCTCTGACAGACAGATGTGAGCGAAGCGGCGACAAACCGATGGAGTTTGACGCTTTAGATTTTATTCGCAGCTAAAAATATCTTTGCGTTTGCTGAGAGAAATGTTGTTTCTGCTGTTTATCTGAGCGCCGCCGACGCTCATGATGTTTGGACGTCTGTCCTGCATCTGTGGGCAATTATTCATCAGGAGCCCGGGGCCGAAACGCAGAGGTCACACATGGAAAAATGTGCCTCGCGCCACGTTGAGTCCAGTCACCATGGAGACGATAATTGTTTACCCTGTGAGCCCCCCCACCCCCCAGCAAAGCTTTTACTGCAAGGCAGCAAATGTTCGAAGGTGAAACTTTCCGTTGGCGCTGAGGAGAGTCGCTCGTCGCGGCCGAGGCCTCGCGGGCGTCAGAGGGCGATGGCGGCCGTAAAACTTTAACTAAACATCTCAGCGAAACGCTGAGTTTGTGGAAGGAAAGACTCCAATGAAGCGGCTCCACGCCACGAGTAATAACAGGAAGTGTGTGTTCCCAAAGACGAGCGTGGCCACACACACCTCGACCTCCACATGTTTGCTACAAACCGAAAACCTCCGTTCTCGCTTCGATCACAAGCTTTTGTCGTGTTTTTGGTGTTTCTGATCGGAGGCTGCGTTCAGGATCCTCCTTCAGGAGGACGATCCAGACCTGAACGATAGCAGAGCTGTGGCGCCGCTGGACGTCCGACGGGGTACGGAGGAAAAGGAGGAGACGACAGAAAGATGGACGGACTTTAAACCGACTGGAGACGAGGTTCTGTGAAGAGAGGACAACAGGCTCATAAATATGATGAAACAGTCCAGGTTCACACAGTGAAACAGTCCAGGTTCACACAGTGAAACAGTCCAGGTTCACACAGTGAAACAGGTTCAGGTGTTTCCTCCTCTGTCCATTGGTGGACCTTTCAGCCAATCACACGGGGCCGGTGTTAGCCCTCCTCTCCTGTCCTGGTGCTTCTGGATGGATCGTGTTCTCCAGATGTTTGGCGGTGAGGTCGTCTGTTTACGGCTCTGTAAGCTGGATGTGATGATTGTCAGACAGACTGTAGTACTTCCCATGATCCTTCAGGTTTGGTTACTTGCTCGTTGAACGTGGTGCTGGAGTTATCCTGGTCTCCTGGTGATGTTCTGCCGTCACACGTGGAGCCAGCAGATGGAGCTCAGGGGGGCGACCTGAGATGTGAGGTGAGGACCAGATGGTCCACAGCTGTCTGAGGAGGTACCAGCTGACTCCAGACCAGCTCTCTGGTCCGGGTCGCTGGACCCTGAGCCCCCTCACAGAGCTGGTGACAGCCGTTAAGACCCCCCCGGGGAGACGCTTCCACCGCCGGGAAACATTCCTGCATCGACGTCACGAGGAACACTGGAACACGACGTCTAGAGGCTCCAGGGGGAGACGTCCAAGAAGAAGAAGAAGAGTCTGGATCGAATTTAAAGTCCTGGATTCATTTCTATCACTTTGGGATCATAGAATACAGTTAGTCGGTTATCGAACGCTGCTGTTCTCCACAAAATCGGTTTTCCACCAGAAAATCCGAGAATTTTACGTCTCTGAACTCGACCAAAATTCGTCTCTCGACCGAACCGAAAGAAGCCGAGCGTACCTGAACGCGACTCACTCAGGAGCGTACCTGAACGTACCTGAACGCGACTCACTCAGGAGCGTACCTGAACGTACCTGAACGCGACTCACTCAGGAGCGTACCTGAACGTACCTGAACGCGACTCACTCAGGAGCGTACCTGAACGTACCTGAACGCGACTCACTCAGGAGCGTACCTGAACGTACCTGAACGCGACTCACTCAGGAGCGTACCTGAACGTACCTGAACGCGACTCACTCAGGAGCGTACCTGAACGTACCTGAACGTACCTGAACATACCTGAACGCGACTCACTGGGGAGCCGAGCGAACTGCCCAGGATGCTTCCTCCGTAACGCATTCGTGTTCAAAGTTTGACAGGATGTCTGTTACTAAAATAAAACACAGCGTCTGTTTCTCCCCTTTCTGTTCATGGTAAACAGTGTTCAGGACAGTTTATGGGGTAAAATAGTAAAAAAAACTTTTTAGACTTGGAACCGATTAAAATTATTTACATTAATTTTAATGGGAAAAACAGTTTAGTATTTGGACCAGCCTCTGGAGCGGGTCCTGCTGACACCGGGGGGTGGCTGTACTTCAGGACAGATATTTATGTCATCTAGAGGTTATTTTAACATTTCAGTCGATCAATAGAACAAACCAGTAGGTAGAGATGTTCTCTGGTCACTGGTTCCACACAGAACCCAGACCTTCTCTCCAGCGGACACGTCTGATTGGACGAGACGAACACGAGGCGTTTAAGGTCCGGCCCCAGCGTGGGTCAAACGTGTTTCTGTTCATGAAGCAGAAACGACAGTCGACATTCTGAGCGATTCTGCAGGTGGTTTGTTCTCCCTGGGGGGCCGCTGGCGGTTACCGTCCCCGCTGACGAATTTGTTTCTACGCTTCCACAAAAGGTTGTGGTGGTGGTGGTGGGGGGGGGGGCGTTCATGGACGTCCAGGAAAGCGAAGTGTTTCCTGACACGAGGGAACAATGTGGAGGTTCAGCTCCTGGAGCTGTGGTGTGTTTGTGCTGAGCGAGCACCTTGTCGGCTCGCGGTTTTCCATGTTGGTCGGGGAGGGGGAGGGGGGGGGACTGGCGGCCCACCCTCGCTGAAGGTTTTCCATCGCGGTGAGTCCTCAGACGTAACCGGCGTCCAAAGCGTCTGTCGTTTCTGTTTATGGAGACGATGAACACATCGGCCTCGGTTTCACCGCCGTCAGCTGATGGGCTTAGCAGACGCTCCCCGACCGACGGGATCCGACCCATCCAACGGTGTGATCCGACACATCCAACGGTCGAGTGACCGTGTCCGTAGACCTGAGTGATCGACGCCGCCATAAGGAGTGTCCACATGCTAGCAGTGACCATGCTTCAGCTACTGGGGGTCAAGAGGTTAATGGAGGACAAGAGTTCTCCATCCGCCTTCCCTTTGGAAGAAGATGATGTTAGCATGCTAGCTGAAGGCGTTTGGTTCACGTCCACGTGAAGGCTCGTCCTCCCATAACTTCATTGTAGGCTGATGAGCCCTACAATGAAGTTATGGGAGAGAGTAGTGGAAGCTAGACTAAGGGCAGAAGTGAACATTTGTGAGCAGCAGTATGGTTTCATGCCAAAAAAGAGTACTACAGATGCAGTATTTGCTTTGAGGATGTTGATAGAGAAGTACAGAGAAGGCCAGAGGGAGCTGCATTGTGTTTTTGTAGATCTGGAGAAAGCTGATGACAGGGTGTCCAGAGAGGAACTGTGGTATTGTATGAGGAAGTCTGGAGTGGCAGAGAAGTATGTTAGAGCGGTGCAGGACATGTATGAGGACTGTAAGACAGTGGTGAGGTGTGTGTAGGTGTGACAGAGGAGTTCAAGGTGGAGGTGGGACTGCATCAGGGATCAGCTCTGAGCCCCTTCTTGTTGCTATGGTGATGGACAGGCTGACAGACCAGGTTAGACAGGAATCTCCATGGACTATGATGTTTGCAGATGACATTGTGATCTGTAGTGAGAGCAGGGAACAGGTGGAGGAGAAGCTAGAGAGGTGGAGGTTTGTCCTGGAAAGGAGAGGAATGAAGGTTAGCCGCAGTAAGACAGAGTACATGTGTGTGAATGAGAGGGACCCAAGTGGAAGAGTGAGGTTACAGGGAGAAGAGACCAACAAGGTGGAGGATTTGAAGTACTTAGGGTCAACAGTCCAGAGCAATGGAGAGTGTGGAAAAGAGGTGAAGAAGCGTGTCCAGGCAGGATGGAACGGGTGGAGGAAAGTGTCAGGTGTGATGTGTGATAGAAGAGTTTCAGCTAAAATGAAAGGAAAGGTGTACAAAACTGTGGTGAGACCAGAGATGTTGTTTGGTCTAGAGACAGTGTCACTGAGGAAAAGACAGGAGACAGAGCTGGAGGTAGCAGAGATGAAGATGCTGAGGTTCTCTCTGGGAGTGACCAGGATGGATAGGATCAGGAATGAGTCCATCAGAGGGACAGCACATGTTAGAGGTTCTGGAGATAAAGTCAGAGAGGCCAGACTGAGATGGTTTGGACATGTCCAGAGGAGAGATAGTGAATATATTGGTAGAAGGATGCTGAGTTCTGAACTGCCAGGCAGGAGGCCTAGAGGAAGACCAAAGAGGAGGTTTATGGATGTAGTGAAAGAGGACATGAAGGTAGTTGGTGTGAGAGAAGAGGATGAGAAGACAGGGTTAGATGGAGGACACTGATTGGCTGTGGAGACCCTGAAGGGAAAAGAGGAAGAAGGCGTTTGGTTCACGTCCCAGCTGTCGATGGAAATCTCATGGACACCCAGTAAAGTGGAGGTGGTTCCTGCCTTCAGCTGCTGGACGCATTAGCTTTACAAGAATGTCACATTTCATTCGTCAGTCTCTCTCTCACACACACACACACACACACACACACACACACACACACACACACACACACACACACACACACACACACACACACACACACACACACACACACACACACACACACACACACACACACACACACTCCACCCTTCATGGTGGTGTCAGAGCGTATTTGTGATTTAAGAGTTTTCTTTTTCTACTTTCTAACTTTTCTTTTCTACTCAATTTGCTGCTTTTACTTCAGATGAGGGAACAGCTGATGAAAACGTGTAAATAATTCAGATTAACTGTTAATCTGAGTGGGCGTAACGTTGGTGTTGAGGTGACCGACCCTCCTCTTCGTCACATCGATGCCAGTCGCTTCCTGTTTTCCACTGACCTCCGTCGACTGCGTTGTGTTTACCTTTCAGAACCAGTTCTAGTCTAAACGCGTCGGTGGCGGATCCACATCAATATGTACAGCCCATCACGCCGAGCTGGCCACGCCCACGACCTTTGCCCTGGGGTGTTTCCTGAGGCGGTTGAGCTAAACATGTTCACTGTGTTCCTTGTGGTACGTGTGAGTTGTGGTGAACCCGACCCGGTCGGACGAGGTTCCTGCCAACCGTCTCTGATGCGGTTAGGGTAGGTTAGGGTAGGTTAGGGTAGGGTTAGGGTAGGTTAGGGTAGGGTAGGGTTAGGGTTAAGTTAGGGTTAGGTTAGGGTAGGGTTAGGTTAGGTTAGGGTAGGGTTAGGTTAGGTTAGGTTAGGGTAGGGTTAGGGTAGGGTTAGGTTAGGGTAGGGTTAGGTTAGGATTAAGTTAGGGTTAGGTTAGGGTAGGGTTAGGTTAGGGTTAGGTTAGGTCAGGTTAGGGTTAGGTTAGGGTCAGGGTAGGGTTAGGGTAGGGTAGGTTAGGGTAGGGTTAGGTTAGGGTTAGGGTTAGGTTAGGGTTGGGTTAGGTTAAGGTTAGGTTAGGGTTAGGGTAGGGTTAGGTTAGGGTATGGTTAGGTTGGGGTTGGGTTAGGTTAAGGTTAGGTTAGGGTATGGTTAGGTTAGGGTTGGGTTAGGTTAGGGTAGGGTTAGGTTAGGGTTGGGTTAGGTCAGGTTGGGGTTAGGTTAGGGTTAGTAAGGTTAGGGTTATCCTATAGATGACGGAGACGTCGACGCTTCCAATGCCTCGACAGCGACACCTGCTGGTCCGGTCCGTCGACACCTCCGTTCCGCGGATACGTTCCACCAGGTCTAACGATTTCTCTGGAGGAACATCTGTTTGAAAGGGGGCCCTAGGGGCAGGGCGGGGGTGGGGCAGGCGGGGTGTTTTATTGGTCTGGCCTCCCCAGCTGTAACGGACGCTAACTCTGCTTCTCATTTGGAGACGCGCTCAGAAGGCTGTACACGTTTTATTGCATCAGAATAGTGACATTACATGTTTCATACATTATCTTACAAACATCTTATGTACAGACACGACGCTCTGGATCTATTGACAACCAACCACTGGATTTATACAGTAAATACACAGCTTGAGTCACTCAAGCAAACTAGTGGATACCTGATCAAGCAAATCAAAACTTCAGAAGAATTTCTATGAAAAGACGCAGGATTTTGAGGCGATTACATCCTCAGATCTATTAAATATCGGATATGCAGACTCATAATAGCATCGGGTTTTGGTACAAGACTTGTGTAGAAAATAAAAAGCACAACAGCTGGAGTATATTTTCTTTTTGAAGTGGACAAAACTGGCCAGAATATCAACCTAACGTTAGAATCCAGTAAATGTTCCTATAAATTCCACAAAATTCCTTTAGAATGAAGTTAAACGTCTCTGGATAGCATTCCTGCGTCGCCTCGTTTGCCTCTAAAGGGAATAAAACTACGTAGACTAAATATTTCAGGTAGGCTTTCTAAGTCAAAGCTGCGTAACGGAAGGAGTTGTGTTGTTGTTGGGTACCGGTAACTCGGAACGTGACCGGAACCTGGACTTTGGTACCATGCGGTTCTCCTCCCAGTACCTCTCTGAAGTGAAGAGGAAGAGAAGAAGTCTGACCTGAAACTGAGGAACCGTCTACGGGTCTTGGATTAATAAGAACATAAATAATCAGGATGACCCGTAAGAGCTCCGCCCAGCGCCCCACCCTGGAGGAACCGGTCTGTGTGGGTTCTGGGAGCGGGGGGCGGCTTCAGTCCAGTTGAGGTTCCTGGGCTGCTTAGTGGAAGGTGTTGGGGTTGGGTCGTATCATCATGACCACCTTCTTTAGAGAATAGGCTCCTCCTCTGAACTCCGCCCAGTAGACGCCATCTTGGTAGCGGCTGCGGTAGTGACCCCCCCGGTACCAGACGCCGTTCAGGTTGGAGTGGGCGCAGGAGTTGTACCACCAGCCTCCCTTCTGGTAGTGGGCGCAGTTTCCTGGAAACACGTGGAACCGGGTCAGGGTACGCTCTGGAACCTGGACCTACCAGGAACGCTGGTCGTGAGGCTGGTCTTACCTGTGTACGCGTCGTGATCTCTGTCCAGTGTCGTGAACTGCTTGCCGTTGTGCCAGGTGAGCGAGTCTCCGGCGTTGCCATGGTAACGGCCCACCCTTAGCTTGTAGAAGTCGGCCTCGGGCTCCACCCGGAAGCTGGCGTACTCGGCGAACACCTTGCGACCTGACCAGTCCTCCAGGGTGACCAGCAGCTTGTAGTTGCCCTGGTTGGTCAGCCAGTAGATGTTCTCCAGACCCAGCCAGTACTCGCCGTCGATGTTCCCGAAGCCTTGCTGCGAAGCGATCAGAGGCGCACGGTTAGCCACAACTTTACCGTTCCGTTCTGGAGGTAATCAGGACTCCTTCTCCGTTTTACAAACGGACCCTCTGACGGGAGTCCGGGCCAGGCGTTGGCCGTCCAGATTTCCACTGTTGTTCTGTTAGTGAAAACCCAGCAGGAAACAGGGAATAAAACACAAACTCCACACGCCGCATGCCGTCATGACACGTTGTTCTATTTGTTCTGGTTCTGGTCAAACTCCAAGTAGGTTTGCGGTATCCTGGAGCCTACACATGCTTTGGATCATGGAAACACGTCCTGATGAGTCTACGCGGTACCGTCAGGTTTTCATAAAGGTCCTGGAAAAATCTGTACGCTGGGATTTCATCAGGACCCTTGTAAATATTTGGCCAACAGAGATGTTTCCCCCGAGCGAGGGGTTCCCCTCTCCCACAAAAGAGAACGAGTTCCCCTCAAGACCATAACATGTTCGCTTTGGCCCAGTTCTAATGAACTTTCCATGAAACGTGGTTCAACGTCCAAAACATGAGGACTGCTAACCCCTCTGGACGTTTATCTTGATTAGGACTTTGTTCTCAGTCCTAAAAATATAATTCCGACTGATTCTAAAGATTCCCAGAGACACAACTACAACTACAGCGGTCCTCTGGTGGCTGTCACTGCTGTTTCGTGAGGTTGTCAACCTGTGGTGACAATCTCACCCAAGGTTGGCGTCTTGGCCGGACACCAACGTTTGTTCTTGTTGGTTCTGCCAGTTTGGGAATTTCAGTTTAGTGGTAACGTATTCTGTGTTAGTGGCCAGAGCGGCCCCTTTAAGAAGGTAGTCATGTGACCGAGGCAAGCATCTCCACAAGCGTCCAAAGTGACTCGTGGACAGACTGACCCATGGACCGGTACCAATTTGCATCCCGGGGGTTGGGGACCGCTGTACTAGTATATTCCTTGTATATTCCACCTACCATAGCTCTCGTACCCTGAAGCATGCTGGGAGGGACATTGCATCACTGGCTGTTTGCTGAAATGCTAAGCAAACATTTTCCAAGACAGGAGCTAAGCCCAGTTAATCCAGCTAGCCCATCAGGACGGCCCCTCCCTCCAACGACCACATGTTAGGTAATAAAATCTGGCATTTTATTCAGGCTAAGTCACCACTAGCGAAGCGTTTGGTTCTGGGTTCTGCTGACTTGTGTGACGCTTCGGGCCAACACTCATTCTCTTTCCTGTGAAGTCATGCTAGCTCCCGCCGCAGGAATCAATGAGTCACGATCTGTGGTTCTGACTGGTTCTGGATGAGGTTCTGGACGCGGATTGTCTCACCTTGTACGTCTCCCAGTTCCTGAAGAAGTTGACGGAGCCGTCCAGCCTCCTCTGGATGACGGTCCAGCCCCCCGGGTCATGCCGCTGGTCGCACCACACCTGCATCAGCCGGTTGCCGTTGTCGGGCTTCACCAGGCACATCCCGCTGGTGTTGTGGCCGTCCTCCAGCGCCTGCAGGCAGTCCTTAAACGGGCCTAAACCAGAACATTAGCAGCGTGAAAACCCCCACAATGCACCGCCTGACCTCCACAATGAAGGAGGGAAGTGGGAGTGAACGCCGCGGTGATAAAATCCGCCGTAGGGAATCCCATTTTTCATCTGTCATTAGCGGAGATGGGCTTTGGCTGCTGCTCTCGCGGCGGATACGGCTGCTGGCCGTGACGCCAAGAGCAACACTGGCATGAGGGCGAAGGGAATCCTGAGCGCCGCGTGATGAAATAACAGCAACCAGGGGCTCCACGCTGAAGAACATTATTCATGTGACTTTAACTGAGGCTCCGCTGGCGGCTGCTGCTCAGGCGGTACTCAGTGAGGCAACCAGGTCGGCGTCGGTCCCGCCTCATTGGGCGACGGATGTAGGCGCTGTTTGAGTTCCTGACGTCGCCACACCGGCGCACACGTCCCGCTTTATGAACCGTTTTAGAGGAAAACCTCGGTTTACGTGGTTAACTGGCACCAGGAGATCCGATGTAAGTCAAAAATGATGTAAGTTAAAAAAAAAAGGGGTAGAAAAACGATCAAAAAATGACCTAAATGGAAAAACAATGTACGTCTAAAATGATCTAAGTTTAAAACAATGTAAGTAAAAAATAACAAAAGTCAAAAAACGGTGTAACTTGACAAACAATGTAAGTTGAATAAAGGATGTAAGTTGGAAAATGAATGAGTCGAAAAACGCTGGGGGTCAAAAAAATAACATAAACTGAAAACTGGCGTAAGCCAAAAAATGATGTAAGTCAAATTAACTAGCCTACAGGCTAAACTGTAGATAACTATTCCCGGTTCTGCACTGGACTTTATTGGTGAATGCGTGTTAATATAAACATTTAAATTACCGTAAATAATAACATAAATAGTTCGTCACAATATTGCGGAATTCGTTAATTGCGTGTGGTTCCTGGAACGCATTAACCACGAGGAACGAGGGCACAATGCATTTGAAAACGTGAATCTATTTCAAGATTACAAACATTTTAATTTTATTTTTTATATAGTAAAAAAATCTAAATTTACAATTACAATTTTCTGATGTTTAGCACACATCATGGACCCTTTATTAATGAATGAATAATAAAATAAAAGCCTTTATTTAAGGTTAGAAAAGGAACACAAAAATTATTATTTTGCAAGAGCAAAATTTACCACTAAAATTTAAAATTAATTATTTTAAATTTACCGTTAATAAACTTTGATGGTTTACATCAGAGATGTAGACGGCTGTGGATCGTCAACATCAACAGCTTCTTTAAATGTTTACAAGAGCTTTAATGATTTCAATGTTTCTGTCTGGTAGACAGACGTAAAGCGGAGTAAAATGACTTAAACTTGATTTTTGTTTTTCCGTGTTTTCTTTGAAACCAACGTATAACCGAGAACGACATAACTCCAAATGACGTAAGTCGAGGTGAACCAGAGGTGTTTACTCGTCTTTGTGATCCGTGCACTTCAGAAGGGAGAACAGCTTCTGCTGGAATCTGATATTTAAAGTACATTTAAAAAATCTGTTAAAAAAGTTAAGTTAAAGTCAAAAAACGTTTTTTTTTAACTGTAAATTTGTGCGGAACGTGTTTGTTTGTGACGGAAGAATGGATGGAATCCACACAGAGAATTATTCCTGATTATCGCAGCACAAGGACGGCAGATATTTGACATAAATAATCTCAAATGATGATGAGATGAAAACTCACACATTTCTGGCACCGATCTAGCGCTAATGGATCAGGACTGTTATTTTGGGGGGTGGGCTTTCATGGGGGGGGCCACAGGGCCAACTGGGACGAGGGGTCAGAGTCGTCTCCTTAGATCCAGATGGAGATTTATTTGCGACTCGTACTGGGGTTCAGATCTGTAAGGCGTGTGGGATTATTCTGGTCTGGGCCGCGTGCCAGTCTCTACATTTGCGTGTATAAACGGTTACATGTTGTGTGCGTCACTTTTGTTTAATTACTGGTTTATATGTTTTCTATATGTTGCGTGAAAGCGGCGCCACACTTTAATTCCGTTGTGCAACCCATTGAGGAACAGGAACAAATAAATAACCCCGGTTCCGTAACGCTCTGCAGACGTTTCCAGACGAGGGATCGATCCACATGAAGGCCTTAAAGCACCGGGGACTAAATTAAGAGCAGGTTTGAACGTCTCCGCGGGTTTTCTTCCAATATTCCGGGACGATGTTTTCCTCGTTAACACGAGACTAAACTTTACTACCCCGTCGTCCTGCAGCGGTTCAGCTTCTGCTGGGAATGTTTGGATTTTCTGCAAGGTCAGAAGCATTTTATTGGATTTTATGGTGCAAAGCGCAGAAACCTAATTTTCCTGTGTGCCGTTACTATTCCAAACCCGGCAGATACGGAAAAACACTAATGGGGCCACTGGCTCCCCGGCTTCAATTGACTGTGAAATTCTCAAGATTTCACACTCGCCTAGTCGCCAACTGGCCCAGGATTAGTCCTCCAACACAATGGAGACAAAGGGAAACGAGTGGGAGGTCGGGCCAAGGGGTCAAGGTGAGGGAAGAGATGCATCACCAGGATGTTCACCAGGAAACCACGCTGTGGTGATGTCAGGAGGTCCCGAACGGGACGGTTCTAGTGAGCCGGAGCTTTTACGCTGCGGTGTTAAATCAGCGTGGACGTCTCCTGGCCGTCTCCCCGCCGTGCCCTGCCTCTCAGGAATGTCTCTGTTGAGCAGATACAGGCCGCCCCGCCCCGCCCCGCTCCGTTCTGCCTGATAAAGTCTGCAGCTTTATGGAACATATGACGGCTGCAACTGGAACAAATGACATCACTGACTCCCAGTATCTCTCTCTGCTCGTGCCCCCTCCCACTTTATGTTAGCCCCCCAGCCCTCCGTCGCTGCATTATGCGCAGCTCTTTTCCGTGTTGTTGACGGTTTGCGTGACTTTTCGGGTGTTAGTTGCGCGACTGTGAGCAGGAAATGACTCGCCTCTCCACGAAGGTTCCACACAAAGACTGGCGTTCACATGCGAGCTGGTGGCGACGGCCAACAGCGTGGCAAAATGTCAACGGAAAAAGCTCCCAGTAGCCATGTTGGGAATATTAAAATTGGAGTCTCTAATGAAAAGGAAGGCTTTATCTTCCGCTGACATGTGTTCAAGGGCGGGTGGCGCGGATCCAGCCTTCTATTTGGCGCTTGTATTTACCCTGCTAATATGCTTTGTGATTTTGCGTGGTTTGGATCGTGGCAATTAGATAATATGCATCTGAAAGGGACGTAAACAGCAGACCGTCTGTTCCTGCTTAGAGCCCTTTGCTCTGGGAATACGTGGGACCTATCTGAATCGGCTTTGACGGAAAGAATGGGTTCTCGCTGTCGTCCTGCGATTAAGAGACTCCCAACACACAGCTCAACACACAATCAATTGTTCGGGGCTGTTATTTATGCTGGCAACGCATCCAAAATAGACGCTGTAAATACAGGGTCTTTATGGAGCGCGGGCGACTCACCCGAGGGCTTGGTGGAGGGGCTGTGGGTTCCCGTGGGCATCGTTGGAAGCGCAGGCGGTAGAGACTTCTGGTCGCTCTGGATCTCGTTGCTGATTGGGTTGACGGGTTGGAACGGCTTGTTGAGAGGTGGCGACGCCGCCGGCGGGGGCTGGGGTCGCGGTCGGGGGACGGGAACTTGTCGAGGAGGCGGGCGGCTTTGGCACTGCTCCTCCAGCAGGACGATCAGGGCCGATTGGTTGGTGGCCAGCGAAGCCAAGTGCTGGTACTTGTGCTCGAGGTCTTTGTAGCGGCTGGTCAGCTGCTGCATCTCGGAGGTCTGGTTCAGGATCTTGTTTTCCAGCTGAGCCAGCTCCAGGGCATTGTCCCTCTTCCTGATGATCTCATGAAGCAGCTGCATGTACAGCTGGGTGACTCTGGAGTTCATGTTTCGGCTCTCCTTCCTCAGAAGCTTGACCTCGTTGACTATACCTCCGTCGACCTCCACCAACTGCTGCAGGGTCTCGATCTGCCTCTTCTGTTTCTGGAGCTCCACATTCAGCAGCTCCAGCTCTTGTTTGTTCACCCGGTTCTCCATCGTGGCCTCCGGCTCCTTGGAGTTGACACAGATGGCTCCGGTTACTTTCTGTTGAGGCACAATGAAGGTGTAGGAACACTTGTCCTGCTGCTGGTCAGCTGGAGAACGTTTGCCCCGTCCGGCGTAGAAAAACTCCCTCTCTAGACCGTCCTCGCTGCTCTCGAACACTCGGGTCCTGTCCCTGCTGTGGCTGCTGTCCGACGGACCGCCCAGCGCCGGCTGGACACCGGAGGCTAGTCCGTAAACAAGAAGGAGCCCCAGCAGGACCTTGGAAAGGGGCTCCATGAGTCTTTGTCCGATGCAACAAAGCCTGAGAAGAGCATAGAAGATGGAGAAGGTGATTGTTATGTTCTAAAACATGTGAGTCACCAAGAAGGATTGAGATTCTAACGAGTTTCGTTCAGTCCAAAGGTGCAACCGCTGTCAGTTATTAGCCATGTACCCCACAACTCGAAAAGGTGGAACACAAACGTCTCCTTATTGATGGTATAAATACAATCAGAATCTGCAATGACACTCGCTGGAGCGTATCACTCCGCCATGGCTAAATAGTTCCTATCTCGCAATTCCTAAAGAAGTGAAAACAAATCTTTGTTTCTCCAGTGTCTCCAGATCAAATTTGATTTGTGTTGCTAGCTTGGCACAAACTCCACCCTTCAACTCAATTTCATGCTAATGCATCACGAAGTTTATGTATAACTAACAAAACAAAAAAAAAAAGAGTGGAAAAACTTCCATCTTGGGGTCTTTCCTGGTACAAACAGACTCCCAACCAAGTTGCATCAACATCTGTCTAGCAGTTCATGCATGCTAATAATCATTTTACTCTAGTCTTGTAATCTTGAAGAACATTCCCTTTATCCAGATCATGGGTCAGTGGGTTCCTCCCTCCCCAGCCCAACCCTTCAACCATATTTCATGAAAATCCACTCGTTGGGTTCCTGCCGACAGTCCAACAAACAGGAACCGGGGTGTAAACATAGCCTCCCTGGGTGCTTTCAAAAGGCTGCTGGAGGTATTAAGTTCTCAGAGGAGTGTCTCGGGGGCCGCTTCCTCCCGGAGAGTCCTCAGAACCGGCTGATAGTCAGAATGCTTCAGATACTTGGGATCCTCTGTCCTGCATCACCTGCCAGGAGTTGGCAGGAACAGACGTTTAGACACCCCAACCGAAGCAGGGCTGGAGATCGTTAGAGCTCCTAAAAATATGTGCTACCGAAACAAGATTAGATCTGAGAGGGGAGCCACCCACTTAACCCCCCGAGCGCGACACGGCCAATACATGATGTTCACATCGTGTTTGAACCCACAACCTGGTGGTTACTGCTCTGACGCCCCCCCACCCCACCCGGCTGTGAGTAGGGATTGACTGAATACATCTGGTCTTCATCCTGGATTGTTTAAAACTTAAATTTCCTGAATTGTTTGAACATTACTAATCCCCGCAATGCCCCAAAGAAAAATATTTCTTCTGACTAACGATGTGCTGATCCGATGTAGTCGTCATGTTGCTGTTGGGGGGGGGGGCGTGTTTAGCGTAGTCCATTGGCCTGGGCTGTGTTTGGGCGCCGTAGAAACGGTCCAATCTCTGCAGGCCTGGACACCTTTGCTTATGGAAACATTGAGGCAGTGACAGATGAAGCTCTTGGAGGAAGTCTTGTGAATATTGATGTTGCATCAGTCGAGCACCAGAGGGGTTGGAGGGGGGGCGAGCTGCTGTTAAAGGCGTTTCTGGACCCAACTCCTCCGGAGCTGGAGCTCGGGGGAGTTCCTGAATACCTCCAACACCCTGTTGTTGTTTTACCCCTGCCAAACACAGTTGGGGGAGTTTGTGTGATCACATGACTTTGTTTGCTGTTTGGTTTGAGAAAAGTTGCCTGGAGCTCGATGGTATTTGATGTGGGGGGGTCGGACTTTGGGCCAAGGATGATAATAGTCGGATCCAGTTACAAACAGAGACTCTGCTCTTTGATTGTCCTGGTTGGACACGCGTGTGTTTATCTCCTTAACATGAACACACCTCTATGACGTTATTGGAGGATTTCGTCCAACGGAACCTCAAAACTATTCTGATTCTTCATGTTTTTATGACATCAGTCTCTGGGGGGGGGGTCAGAAGTAAGACCCGGTCAACCTTGGTTCCCTTAGATGCTAGAACACATCTCCATGTCCTCTGTACCAGGACAGGTAACGTAGGACGTAATGAGAGTCTTTAGCTGTTCAATTCAGATGCAGACCTTGCAGATGGGGGTGGATTTGGGGTGGGGGGGTGGGGTATGAAGAGATGCTACCGAGCGCTAAAGAGAACGTACCTCCTGTGTAATGAGAATATGAAGGTCTTGACCTCCTGGGGTCCTTTAATTGAAAACGGCTGCGTATAGAATTACAGAGAAGTCCTACGTGACACCTCCACAGGCAGGGGGGGCTGACACAGTGGGGGGGTTCAGGGGCCGGGTCAGGATCGCTTGTGCTTTAAGTGCTTTCCCTCTCATTTGTAGTAGCGTTGCATGAAAGCTAATCCGCCGTGTGGTAGAATCGTCTGTCTGCTAATCCGGGCTGGCTGCCAGAACAGGAGACAAGCGTGTCGAGATCTCGACCCGGAACGCCGCCGCCCGTCTGGGTTCAGTCCAGAACCGAGCGCTAACAATCACCAATGATTAGAGGTAACGATTAGATCGACAGATTGATAGACGAGTCCTTCAGCCAGACTCTTCCTGAAGCGACCCGGGTCAGCCTCCCAGGGACCGGAGAGAGTCCCATCTGCCCCTGAGGAGACAGCCTGTAATTACCCCCCTGCCCCTCCCCCAGCGGCTCAGTATCGCCCCAACATCAGGACGCTTTTACAAGCGGCTGGAGCTGAGCTAACGACCTGGTGCGGACGCGTCCAACGTCTTTGCGAGTCCTTTCTTCACACCAACATGTTTGGCTTTAACCGTCTTCGGGTCAAGTCCACGCCCCCGGGGCTCCGCCCCCTGGAGCGCCAGGAGGCCGGAGCGCCGGAGAGGTCGGCGCGTCTCCTGCCCGGGCTGCTCGGTCACGCCTTGCACGTATTAATTAGAAGGTGGGCAGACGGGTCTCCCACCCCGGCCGTCTCGTTTCAGCGCGAGCGGCTCATTCCTGGCATTCTTCATCACCTCATTAGAGCGAGCCGACACGCAAGGTGGTACCAGAACAGACCCCCGACACCCGGGACCCCTGGGATTGCCGAGACCCGGGACCCCCGGGACCCAGGGGGTCCCAGAGACCACAAGACTGCCTGGGTCTCGGGGTCTCTGAGACCCGGGCAGTCTCGAGTCTGACTGCCCGAGACTGCCCGGGTTTCAGAGACTGCCCAGGTCTTGGCAGTCTTGGTTGTCCCCGAGACCGCCAAGACCTGGGATCCGCAAGTCGAACCGCATCCGACCCGGTTTGTCCGGGTGTCCTACTTTCTGTGAAGGCCTCTTTCATCTTCATCATCCTCTTCCTCAGCAGCACCTGATTGGTCAGCCGCCCCCCAGAAAATGCGCCGGCTTCCCGTTAGAGCCTGGCGGCGTCCCGCGGTACCCGATCCGTGTTGGATCAGAGTCAGGTCCAATTTGCTGGAGGTAATCTCCACGCTGACATCCAGAGGGTGACCTCATTCTTTCCTCATGCGTGTAATCCTCACTAGCGTGTAGCCCCACATCTTGAACACGCTTCGTCTCAACTACCTGCTGCAGCGGGGTGGGAGGGGGGCTGTTTGTTTGTACTCTCCATGGAGCCGGGAGGTCAAGTCTTCCCGGTGTTCCGTACCTCGCTTGTGATCCCAGTCGGTCTGGGGGGGTGGGGGGGTTGTTTCGATAAGTTCCTCAAAGCGCTCTTATCCAAACATCGCCCTGGCAACGGAAACAAAGAGGGGATTCAGCCCCCGGTGCCCCCGGGGGGGGGGTATCCTGCAGGCGCTCCATCGACTCAGAGGTGAACAGCGGCATCTTCATGGAGTCCTCCAACGGGGACCCCCCCCCCCGCGTCCGTCAATCGTTCGCTCATCAGGACCATTAAAAACAACGAGGAATAATCTATTCAACCAGTCCCAACGAGGCGTCACGGCTGGGGGGTCGAACAAAAGCTGTTCGGTTTTAACGGGGTCCGGTTTTCCTCTGCAACACTTTTATATCAGAGTTTGTCATTTAAATGTAAGTTTTAATTTTAATGTTTTATGTCTAATTCTTAATTATTCTCTTCTTTCAAAGGGAATCTGTTCATTCATTCATAAATACTCACTGTAAACCCCTCAGTGTGGAGTACACGGTTCCTGAATATTAATTTAAAAACTTCCAGCGTGAATCATCAGATTAGATTAGATTAGATTAGATTAGATTAGATTAGATCAGATTAGATTAGATTAGATTAGATTAGATTAGATTAGATTGGATTAGATTAGATTAGATTAGATTAGATCAGATTAGATCAGATTAGATTGGATTAGACTAAAACAGATTAACTTCCTGTGTTGCTCGACCCCCCCTCCCTGATTGACTCTCCTCTGCAGCAGCTCAGAGACGCTTCATCAGTAGCGATGAAGCGGCGTCCCGCTGTGCCGACCCCCCCACCCCACCCCCAACCCCCTCACCCCTCCACCCCCCCGGCACCGGCACCGCATCGCTTGACCCCCGGACACCTGGAGGTGGTTTGTCATGCAGGGGGGGCTTACCGGGGAAGCGTGAACGTGGCGGCGGCGCCTCACTGGCCGTTCCCTCCTGGTCCCAGTGCCTGCTGGGAGAAAGTCATCCCACGTGTGACGCCTTCAGCTCTGCCTCCTCCTCACCTCAGTCCATTCCAGCGGGGGGGCAGCGGCGCGCTGAACCCGGTACCTCGACGCCAGCCTCACGCGCCGGCAGACATGGAGGTGATGGTTCAGAATCCTGGGGGAGACGCTGGGGGAGAGGTGGAGCCGTCGGCGTCAGGAGAAGAGTGTCGGCCCTCCGAGGGCCGGAGCATCAGTACTGCCCCACGGCTCAGAGCCCCTCCTCCTCCCTCTGCTGCACCTCTCTCTCTCTGCTGCACCCCCCCTCTGCTGCGCCTCCCCCCTCCCTTAGAAATGAACACATTCTTGTTTAAAGCAACAGCCGCCCGTCTCCCCCCCCCTCCCTGCGGTACAAAAGGGATCCACAAGCATCCACTCCACTCAAGTTTCCACCCCCCCCCCGCCCCCCCACCAGCCACCAGCTCACCCCTGCCACCTCTATTTCTGTCCTGGACTGATGTTCCCCTGGAGGGGGGGGTGACACCGACGTGACGCCGTCAGTGGGGAGGCGGAGCCGGGGGTCAGACCGCGGGGGGGTCGGATGACCTCTGACCCGGAGGGGATCCGACCACAGACGACCCGGTCCGGCTGCGGAGCTGCAAACGGCGAGTCAGTCTCGCTGGGGGGGTCGGCTGTGGATGCCGGTGTCGGAGTCGGTGACAGATGGGGGGAGAAACACGTCGAGTATAAACTGTTTGAAGGTCTTGTGCAAACACCGTGGGGGGGGGGGGGGGGGCACCGGTTCTGTGTGTCCACTGAGACGGTACCGGTACTGGTTCTACGGGGTGGGGGGGCGCTAGTCAGGAACAACATAACCAGTACCGCTAGAGTTCTGCTCTGGTTAAAGTCAGAACAGACTGGTTTCCCTGTGATGTCATCAGACCACACCCAGCAGGCCCCTGATAGGCCGACCTTCATCACGTGACACGTGACCCATCAGAACCCGGATCTCATCCCGATCCGGAACTGGACTCCTGACTGCATCAGGTTCAGCTCTGATCTGATCTCAGGTCAGTCGGGTCAGGATTATCTGTGACCCCCCAGCAGGGGTCCAGAGGTCAGGGGTCAGCAGACAGGCCCCTGGGAAACGGATTGTGATCCGGTTGGATCCGGTAAGACGTATTTAACCCTCTGAGTGCCAGTCGGGTCGTCCTGAACTGGTTTATGTGAACAGAACCACTCTTGGGGAGTCTGTTGGGGCTGTCTTGGACTCCAGACCGACACCGGGGGCGCTATTCTTCCCACAATCCACCACGTCTGATCCAGTTTCCACAAACCCAAGCTGCTGTGCGAACCGGTTCGGTAGTTTTTCCCACAATCTTGCAGAAAGCTGTAAAACTTCCTGGATCCGACGCTCCAACCGACGTTTAACGGCTTCCCCGTTGTTTCCACAAGAAAGTCCCGGATCCTCAGATCTCCGTCCTGGAGGTCTCCTTTTAGGCCACCAAACTGAACAAACTGTGGAATAAAGTTTGAATCCTCCAGGTTTGGACGCAGTGGGAAACATTTAGGCGTCTGTAATGAACGCCTGTCTCGGTTTCCAGAGGGTCGACCCGTCGAGCCTCACTTCATTATCCAGGAGGATTCAGCAAACGTTTACGGGTGTTTTACGGGGGCGTGGGGTCTAATCAAGCTGCGTGAGGAGAAAACATTCGGTGCAGATGGAGACGTTTGTGCGTCGACCCTGAAGCATCATGGGAATTAAAGTGAGGAAGGAAAACAACTGTTAATGGAAGAACTGCTTCCCTTGGGTTGATGTGAGGTCTACCTTTTTATGAGGAGATTGAGGCGTCCTGAGGGAGGCGGAGCCTGGCGCGGTTAGGACGGGAATAGGAAAATAAAAAGTGGTTCCGTGCGTTGCGGCGGAGGCCTCCACGAGATCCCTGAACGAAGGGGAGACGTTCTGGTTCTGGAACATCTCTGGAGACGCCCGGCAACCCGTTGGGTATTTATTGTGGGGCTCATCGTCCACGTTTCCACACGCCGATGGAGCTAAAGTGAAAGCTGCGTTCATGTGTTTCCTATCAAACAATGCTGGAGCCACTCAGAACCAGTCTTTTGAAGCTGGACCGGTTCTGGTTCTGACTCATTTATCCACTTCGTCACGTGAGCCGCAGCTTTTAAAGGTCATTGATTCCTTCTGTGTCCCTGGAACCAATCGGACTCGTCTGGACCAGCCAGGAGTGGACCTTCGTTCCAGAACATCTGAGAATCATCCCGGCCCGTTCTTGACGAGTTAATCCCTTAAGGAGAGCGTTGATCAAACGAGATGTGATCGAGCCCCCGTGTGTCGCACGTTGCTCTGATTCATAGTTTACGTCCTCTAAAGGACAAACGGCGACCCGGCGGGTGAACGTGACTCGTGTTCTGACTCAGCTGCCGGGAAGCAGAGCTGCTTCTGGAGGTCCGAGTGACTCGCCGACGAGTCAGGGAGGAAAAGCTGGACTGTAAAGCAGCTAGCGCCACCCAGAGGGGTGGAGGGTAGGGTGTGTTTGTCAGGTGGACTTCAGTTGGGTCACCTGGGATCAGCGGGGTAGAAGTGTTCACATGTTGTAAACATGCAGCAGTGATCTCTCATGATGGCGGCGACGGCTGATGAAGTGCAACTGAAACGGCTCTGAAGGAGAGGGAGGGCTTCATTCCCATGGATCCACCGCCAAGGAGATTTTCCATGAGCCGTTTCAGGGACAAAAACATCCTCCAGAGCTGAAGCTGGGGTGCGACTTCATGTTTTAACGGCTCCAGAGCCAAAGGAGGGGGGGAAATAAACCTACCCCTGAAGGACGGGGGTGGAGAGGCCCGTCAGAACCGTCACCTCACCTGATCAGGGTTTAGAAGAACAAGATCCGCTCTCACTGATGATGTATCCATCCGCCAACACGCGGTAAAGAACGAGATCCGGTCTCACTGATGTATCCATCCGCCAACACGTGGTAAAGAACGAGATACGGTCTCACTGATGTCGTATCCATCCACCAACACGTGGTAAAGAACGAGATACGGTCTCACTGACGTCATATCCACCCACCAACACGTGGTAAAGAACGAGATCCGCTCCCACTGATGTCGTATCCATCCACCAACACGTGGTAAAGAACGAGATACGGTCTCACTGATGTCGTATCCATCCACCAACACGTGGTAAAGAACGAGATACGGTCTCACTGATGTCGTATCCATCCGCCAACACGTGGTAAAGAACGAGATACGGTCTCACTGATGTCGTATCCATCCACCAACACGTGGTAAAGAACGAGATACGGTCTCACTGATGTCGTATCCATCCACCAACTAGCACGACTCGTATCTCAGTAGAGTCGTATCTGTCTTGGCGATCCTGATCACTCTGACATTTACCTGACTGGGGGGACTTCTGTTTAAAGGTGGGGGTGCACACAAAGCCAGCAGGCCTCCCCGTCCCTGACCCGTCTGTCATCCATGATGGATGGCTCGCCGGCGACCCCTGTCGACCCCTGTCGACCTTGTGACCCCTGGCTGACTGCTGCCGTTTGTTGTGCGTCCTTGACGGACGAGCCGCTCCCAGCTGGGAAGTCGATCTGTGAATAACGCGGTCGTGTTTAATCTGTATAAACGCGTCTCGATGGGGGACGGCCGCGGCGTGGAAACACTCTAATATTCCACGGCCTTGGCGAGCAGCAGGCCCTGTTCCTGGGGGCCAGACCTACAAGGACAGCTCTGTTAGCAGGAAGGGTTTTATGATGCGAGTGGAAAGAATGGGCCTGGCTCAGGATCGTGTCAGACTCACCCGACTGTTGCAGAAACCACCAAATGAGGCCAGTAAACAGGGAACGTGTGAGAATTCAGAGGAGCGGGATTTCTTCGAGACTCAGGGCCGTTCTGTGTGGCCTCGCCTGGAAGCCCCTCCCCCCGACTCCTGCACGATTAAACCACATTCACGACCAGAACAAAAGATATGTTCAGCAAGTCGCCAGCGTTGACCGGGTAGAGTCCGTTCAGACTCTCTGGACACCGTGGGTCCACACCGGTGCCGTAAAACGTTTCTGAGGCTCGAAACAAACATGAAACGACTCCATTGAGTTTTTACGACGCAGGTGAAGCCCTGAGACCCCAACGTGATTCAAAAGGTTCTTTCATGTGTTCAAACTTTAACTGTAAGTTAAAACTCAACCTGCCTTTAACAGGTGAACTCTGGAGAACAGTCTTAGGCTTAGCTTCCGTAGAACTAGTCTGTTTAATGACTTACCATTACACCTTGACCTCAACCGTTGGGGGGTAACATTCTTAAAAGAACTCGTGTTCTTGATATTCTACATTCTCAACCGGTTTCTTCTTCTTTGTGGGATTAATAATGGAGGACAATTATCCCCCGTTCATCGCGGTTAATGCGTTCCAGGACCACCCACAAAAAAACGAGACTCCGCGATAGAGCGAGGGATTGCTGTATAGCTGTATAGTCATTCTCGATTATACCTCGGCATTATACAAAAAAATATACGAAAAAGTTGATGTCATTTTCCTCCAGAGAGGAGGTTTCTGGATGTAGTGAAAGAGGACATGAAGGTAGTTGGTGTGAGAGAAGAGGATGAGAAGACAGGGTTAGATGGAGGACACTGATTGGCTGTGGAGACCCTGAAGGGAGAAGAGGAAGTACAATAAATCAGAATAAAAGACACAGTATAATATCTTATTATTAGCCCGTAGCAACCCCCGTGACCCACAATGAGGAAGAAGCAGCTGAAGACGAGACAGAGACGTTTTTTTATGGACTATATTAAAAAATAAAATTTATTTGTCAGCTTAAAATAGATTCATATTAACTAATTATCATTAAAATACATTCATTAATAAAGTTCAGTCCAGAACTGGGAATGGTTGTCCACAGTTTAGTCTGGAGACGAGTTCATTCCTGGAACTAGTTAACGACGTTAGCTGAGGTTTACCTTCAAACCTCTGCAGACTCTGACGGACTCGGGGGTCCTCCTGCTCCAGACGCTGACAGACCGTCTGGTTGGGTTCTCCTTTAAGTCCTGGAGCAGCTCTGCTGATGAGGCTTGACACCAGGCCCGACGGTAATCCGGTCTGTCGTGGAGCTCCAGCCGAGCCATTCCAGACGTCTAGTTGGACAGAATCCAGAGGGCGGTGCTCCCGGACAGGTGTGGATCGGGATCTACGGAAGCCTGAATCCCAACAACCCATCAGAGGTTTGTGGAGGAGCGTTGTCATGGTAACCACTGCTGGTCGTCGGGTTCGGCTCCCACAGAGTTGACCTACTTCTCCAGCACCGTTTCCTCTCCCCAAAGACCAGAGTATGTCGAACACGTCAGAGAACACGGGACGTGTGTGACCAGGCAGGTCCACACGGAGCTACTTGTTTGTGCTCGTTTGGGTTTTCAGCTCCTGGTTCCGTCAAACGTTACTGGATTTGTATCAGGACTGGGTTCACTGTGGATCCTGATGTGATGCTCCATTCATAGCCGGGGTCTATGTTCCAGGGGGGGCACTGTGGGATCTGTCCCTGTCCATTTGGGCTCAGGTCTTCTAGCATTAAAGATGGGCATCCTGAAGGACAGGAGGCCAGTACGGAACCAAACAGAAACGGACCTTCTCTCGTGTAGTGTTGAGGTTTTGTTAATATGCTAACCGTCTCACACATCTCCAGAGCTGAGACTTTGAGGAACTGTTGGTCCGTTTCAGGAACGTCTTCCCGCCGCCGACTCGCTGACGACCTGCAGGTTTCCTGCTCTGACGGGGTGACGCTGAGCAGACCGGGTTCCGTCTGTGTTCCGTGGCCAGACCCGTGGATTCCACGCCAGCGAACATCCAGCGCTACACGTCCTGATGCTGAGGTGAGTCCGCTCGGTTTGACATAGAACAACCGCCGGACGCCGACACGTCGCTGGAGACGAGTCTGTCTGCTGATTGGACGTCGTGTTCAGATCCAGCAGAACCAGAACGATTGATCAGATGTTCACAAGAGGCAGAAACGTAAACACTGAACGAAACTCTGAGAACGAGTTCGTGAAAATCAGACAGAAGTCTGAGACCTCAGGAAGAAGGAAGTCTTCTTCTAAATCTGTTGTTCAATTTCAGGAAGAAAAACTTCTAAATCTCAACATAATGGATGGATGGATGGATGGATGGATGGATGGATGGTGGACCAGGTGACAGAAACAAATATGAACTCGTCCTCTTCGTTTGCTTTCTTCTCGTTCTCATTCTTCTCCATCTCCATCTCTCTTTCTTCTTGTTGTCTTCTTCCATGGAGCTCCTGAGGAGAGAAGAGCATCACCTCTGATGTCCCTTCTGCTGGTTCAGGAGGTCTTCTGGAAGTTTCAGTGTTCTTCTAGATGTTAGGAGGACCAGGAGAGCTCACAGGAGAGACCAGACGATGGGGAGATTTTACCCGTAAACACAAAACACCTCCAGACGGAGGTCATAAACACGCTCACAGTCGTTTCCCCTGAAGGTCAAAGGTCATATGTTTACTTATTTGAACGACGGTCACATGACCTTTTGATCCGCGCTTCAGACTCGTCGATTCATTCTAGAAACAAGAAATCTGTGATTTGTGAATCAGTTGGCGTGATGACATCATCCTGACTTCTGATGTCGCGTTTTTACCTCGGGGGGGCGGGGTCTACCTGCAGTGAAGACGCCTCCGTTTACGTCTGTCTTCAGCGTTTTAACGACATGTTTTCCACCTCTCATCTCAGCAGGAAGCAGACGTAGATGTGATTTTCCATCGTCTCCCTGCGGCGACGTGAGGCGGACGCCGCGTCGGCGTGGTTGCTATGGTTTCCTGTGAAAACAAAAGTCAACCAGTGGCCGGGAGGCTCCGGCAGAAGATGTCAAAACCAGGCGGGACGGCGCTGCTTTGAAGGTGAACCCATCGCTCCGTTCGCTCCGTGTTGTGATGACTTCTCCATGTGTGAGCAGGAAGTCCCTGAGCGAACAGGAAGCGTTCCCTGATCATCTGTCACGACCCCCCCCCGGCAGGACGGACGCGTCGCCTGAACGCCGCCGGACCGGCCCTTGTCTTTGGGATGATTTGGGATGAGACGGGCGACCCGGACCCCGTCCACGCCGTCACCCGGGGGAGTCGTGCTCTTCCTGAGCCGCTCTCCAGCCTCTCTGGGCTGGAGGGGGACGAGAGCCCCCCGCTCTGGAGGGCGCTGGAAAAAGAGTAGCGCGGGACGGGGGCCAAGCGGGTCGTTGTGGTGAGCTGAAAGTGCCGACTGAAGCGTATTCCCAAATCACGGAGCCCAGAGGATGGAAGAGGAATCCTTCTGGTGTTATTGTTTCCCATGTTCGTCCCCCCAGTGTCATAGTTTCCAGATTAAAGTATGCCTCCAACCCGCACTCCAGAGGGACCCCACTTCACAGGAAGAAACCAGAGAAACCTCACTCAGACTTTTTCCACTGCCTGAGAGGCCCTGAAGCCGCAGAAGCTCCAGACTCCAGCTTCTACTTTACACACGTTCATCAGCAAGAAACACACGACAAGCAGCCTCATGTCACTCCATATCACTCCATATAGCACTCCATGTGTCACTCCAGAGGTCACTCCATGTGTCACTCCATGTGTCACTCCAGAGGTCACTCCATATAGCACTCCATATGTCACTCCAGAGGTCACTCCATATAGCACTCCATATGTCACTCCAGATATCACTCCATATAGCATTTCATATGTCACTCCAGATATAATTCCATATAGCACTCCAGAGGTCACTCCAGATATCACTCCAGATAGAACTCCATATAGCACTTCATGTGTCACTCCATATGTCACTCCATATAGCACTCTAGAGGTCAATCCATATGTCACTCCAGATATCACTCCAAATAGCACTCCATATCACTCCATATGTCACTCCAGATAGCACTCTAGAGGTCAATCCATATGTCACTCCAGATAGTGTTCCAGATAATGTTCAAGATACCACTCCATCTATCACTCCACATAGCACTCCTAATGTCAGTCCAAATGTCACTCCAGACGTCACTCCAGAGGTCACTCCAGATGTCACTCCATATACCTAGATGTCGTTTAAGATGTCGCTCCAGTTACTGCTGCAGATCGCTCCAGGTGTCACTACGTATATTCCTCATGATATCACTCCATATATCCTGATGTCACTCCAGACGTCACTCCTGATGTTGAGCCAGTTAACACTCCAGATTTCACTCCATATCACTCCAAATATTCCTCCAGGTAATTGTCCAGATATCACTCCATCTATCACTATAGACGTCACTCCAGATTTCACTCCAGATATTACTTCAGATAATGCTGCAGATATCACTACAGATGTCCCTCTAGATATCACTCCAGATATTGCTTCAGATGTCACTCTTGATATAACTATAGATGTCAATCAAGATATTACTCCAGATTTCACTCCAGATATTACTCTAGATGTCACCCGTTTTAGAACCCTGTCCGTTCTGACATTTGACTGAAGTTTTGGCATCGACTTCGTTTGATCTTGATTCTTGTCGTAAAGGGACTGGTCTGCCTACAGCTCTACTCAGTAGTAGAAGCAGTAGACCTTCTACTACTGAGCTCTACTGCTTCTTCCTTCCCTCCTGGACCTTCACGGCTCGTGGCTCTTTCTGAACATCACACGTCTGCTCATGTAGACGCGTAGAACCAGCGGCCGCTGCTGGAGGTGACCTCATGGTGCCGTTTTCCTTCAGGCCCATTCCAGACGCCGTTACTCCAGGAGTCTTATAGCGTGAAGAACTCTGCCTACAAAATGTTTACTGCTGTGTCCTAAACATGGCTTCAGTGGAGCACGGAGGCATTTCCTGGCCCACATCAGAACGCGAGACGAGCTTAATGACACCACGCTTGTGAACAAACACATGTCTACACTTAGCGTCCTCGCCGGCCAGCACTGAGCTCATGGCTTGGCTGAGCGTCTGCAGGCTCTTTGTGCTGAACGGTCAGACTACAACAGACATCCAGTCCTCCACTCCTACGTTGGACGCCGGCGGTCTTTGTGTGCTTAGTTTGGAAACTTACCTTGGAAACGTTTGTGAACATTACATTACTTCCTCTTCTCCTGGTGCAGCTGTGAAAGAGATGAGCTGAGCAGCGATCAAACTACCTGCAGCTCCATGAGGCCGTCGCCTGAGATATATGATGAGACCAGGGTCTGTTCTGGAGCCCTGCAGCCCCCCATGGATGACCGGGTTCAGGTGTTTAATTTCCTCCTAGCGGTATAATGACGAAACCGCTGCAAACGTCACATGTCGCTGCTGAGACGCTAAACGCCTGCTAAAGCTATTCCGACGTGACGTCCATCAGGCAGCCGAGTTAAACTTTCATTAGTTCCTGGCAGCTGGGTTCTCTGCAGAACAAAAGGGTACCTGTCCCCTGAACCGTCCCCGAGGTACACCTTCAGAACGTTAGCTAGCTTTAGCTGTTAGCTGTGTTGCTACAGATTTCTCTTCCAGATAAAATGTTTTTTTCTGGTGAAATCGAGGTACAAAAGTGTTTTCATTGTACTGTCTTTGTGTTCTGAGCAGGTCAGACCAAAAAAACCACTGCCAGGTGCAGACACAGGTAGACACAGGTAAAGACACAGGTACAGACACAGGTACAGACACAGGTACAGACACAGGTAAAGACACAGGTACAGACACAGGTACAGACACAGGTGCAGACACAGGTAAAGACACGGGTACAGACACAGGTACAGACACAGGTAAAGACACAGGTAGTGGTGCAAGCAGAGGTACAAATACAGATAAAGAACCAGGTACAGGCAAAAATAAAGACACAGGTGCAGGTACAGACACAGGTACAGACATACAGTAGTTTCAGGTATACACACAGGTACAGGTACTGGGACAGGTGCTGGTACAGACACAGGTCCCCCCTCCATCTTACGCACAGGTCTATTCCTCACAGGCTGTCTTGTTCTCCCCCTCCTCGTTCCACCATCGCTGCTCACAACTCGACACTCTGCAGAATAATTTGTGAACTCTCTCCAGAAGCGAAGTGGTTGTTCTGCAGCGGTTCCTCTCTGGCGCGCTGCACCTTTCCAGTCAGCTCCGTTACGATCAGGACGGCAGTTTTGCCCTAATTCTGCTGACAATGAGTCTGAAGCGTTGGTGGAGAATCATTAGAGATCGCTTTAAACGCTGAGCATTAAGCTGGGATTGAGTTACCGCTGCGTTTAAGCCCATCAGAGCCACAGTTACCTAATGCATGTCAGTCATAGCTTCCATGTGTCCAGAGCCAGCATTCAGTCCTGCCAACATTTAATCAGCTATTTCCACTGGCTGCGCCGCTAACAGAACCAGACAGCCACCATTACAGCGGTCCGTCCGGTCGACCCGCTGATGTAAGTCCTGAGTGTCAACATGCAGGCTTGTTAATCCATCAGTGCGACCGGCGCTAGTTTTCCTCCTTAAATGTTCTCCAGTTTGTTTTTCTTTCTGCTCAGGAGGAAGCTAAAGTGCTAACCGTCAGGGACAGCTGTGGCTAGCGCGTTGCTTTGGACTTCTGCTTCTGTTTGTCTGCAACACAACTCATCAAGAATTGATTGACTGTTTAAAGGGTTACCCAACAGCTCCATCAGGTTTTGTTGCTAACCGACGAACGGTCACTGGATTAGGTGGGATTACTTAATTTGGCACAGATTGACCGTCTTGTTTGTTCTGATTTCAGAACCATAGACAAGTTCTCAGAGTGTTTTCATAGTCTTTAGACGTTAGACTATCTTTAGACTGATGGGTACAAGATGTGAAGACATCTTCACAGAGCCTGCAGAAGCTAACCGTGTAGCTAGCCGTGATCTAATCTGTCTGAGACTATGCTGGTTTTTCCTTTGAGTGCTATAGGTTTCCATGAGGGGCCACTGGGGGTCCAGACCTAAAGATTGGAGCAGGGAAACCGGAGTGCTGATGGAAAAGACGTCTCCACGGAGGCAGGTTTTATGGCTTTCCAGGCCCACCGTCCCACATGAGATCATTTTGGAAGAATGTCCCGGAGAGCGACGTAAAAGTCAGGTCAGAGAACTTGACCTGTTTGTTTGGAGTCCGACCTCAGACTTTCCATTTGTTCAAACGTACAGAAAAGCATCTTGAGTTTCCTCCGTCTCCGTTGGGCTGGATATCAAGCTAACAGGCGTGGAGCTAGTAAAGACGTCCATGCTAGCACCTGTGGTGGGTATTTAATACCTGCAGTAGGACGCCTCCATGCAGAACAGCAGCAATAAACCCGCGTCAGGGGTTTGTAGGGGACGGTGCTGCCAGGCTTGGCTTCGGTTCTGGTCTGGTTTTACAGACTTATCCAACTGTACCAGTTTTTACGAGCCTTTATGGAATAATAACAGTTTTACTCTGCGCTAACCGGCGCTGACATAACGCCCTGCAGCTTTGTGATGTGTTCTCAGGAGGGACCCGAACGCCAGACAAGACTCTGTTTTGCTGAGCTGGTGGAACAACGGCGGTGTTGGCTCAAACCACCAGTCAAGTGATGGTTAGCGAAGTTAAACCAGGAGTTTCCCCTCTTGACGGTCCCAGAGCGATCTGGTCCAGGACCCTAGTTGGTTCTGTTGGGCTGTCCAGATCTAGTAGTCGTGTTCCAGATCCGCACCCTCAGAACATGAACCCTGAGGTGAATCAGTCCCAGAGCCGCTGTTGTTTCTTCACTAATCCAGTTATGTCCTCGTTAAACCAGGAGCTGCTCGTTTTCCGGACTTTAGTCTGGTTGTTGCTCTTGGGTAGGTTTATCCAGACAGATCAGGTGTCACACCAGCAGCCAATGAGCCGACAGAAGCAGAACCCGGCTGCGACTCCCTCCCAGACGTGAATGAAGACGTTCCATTTCATAGATTGATTATAGATTTATTGACAGGTCGTGACCTACTGTTTGTTTTCAGGACTAGAACTTGGACTCTTCCGTCACGCTTCCTTCCTTTAACAGTTCCCTTGAAGCCAGGAGGAGCTGAAGGCTTTGGCCTCCAGGCGTTTCCCTCAACCTGAACTAACCCCTCCGCGTTACGCCGTTAGCGTAGTTTGATGATGGGGGGGTTCTGGGTGGAGCTGCTGGTTCTTTAGGTCCAGATCTGATCGGGATTGACTCGAGGATCAAAGACTGATTGAGGCGTTTGACCCGCCGCCGCCCGGCGAGCGCTGGAATGACGGTTCTACTGGGAACGCTCTGGAATGACGGTTCTACTGGGAACGCGCTGGAATGACGGTTCTACTGGGAACGCTCTGGAATGACGGTTCTACTGGGAACGCGCTGGACGTGATAAATGATGACGTGTAGCTGGAAAAAGCTTCACATGTTGAACGGAGGACTTCTCCGTTTTCAAGGGGGGGTCCTGGTTGCAGATGGATTCTGCAGTGCTACCCTACGGTGCTGCTCTATGCCCCGCCCCCTAAAGCGTCGTTTCAGCTGTAAACATAAGTCATCAAACACAACCTGACAGCAGGCCTACAGGAAGCGGAGGTGAAGGAGACACGGGATTGGACGAAAACCCAACTTATCCACCTTCAGCTACGTCTGATCTTTAATCAGAACTGGTGTTAGCTTTGCCGCTCCATCTGAAATTAGAAACACCTTGATTAGCAATGCATCAGGACCGTTAGCTGCTACATGTAGCCTACGTAGGCTTGTTCTCAGGTGGGATGCTAAACTCAGCCTAATCCTTCTGCCTTCTTGTTTCTTCTGCTAACTGTCCTTAACTGTCCCTGCTATTGGAGACGGGATTTGCTCCATGTGCTTCACCATATCTGCTCCGACTCCAGAAACATTCCTTTTGTTTGTCCCCGGATTTTCCGAGGAAGTCGTGTGAAGGTCGTCCCGATACAAAGCTCCATCTGACTGGAATCATCTCCGTCTTCTCTGCCTCTGTTATTTCTTTCCACTGCTTCAGGTCTTCTCCTTCTGACGGCCGTTCATGTCTTTAATTTGTTCTTAAATTGCTTCACGATCTGATGTTATTCATTATTTAGGTCGAACAGCTGAGGTTTTTGGGGGGAGACGACTGGAGAAGAACATGAAGGGAGGTGAGAGAAAACCTGACTTTAACAGGCAGAAACCTGGAGTTGATCCAAAACTCATGACGGGTTCGGCTATAATAATGACGGCTATTATAATAGAAAAATGAAACGGAATGAGTTATGAGAAGGTCTCCACGGTAACCTGCAGGATGATGATTCACAGATGAGCTCCTGCTGGTTCCCCAGGAGAGGATCCTGATGATTGGACCTCTGGCTCGGCTCCTGTTTGACTCCTGGAGACCACGGGTGACCCTGAACCTGAGGGGCGTCATGTTCTGGAGGGGTAGCCGCTACGAGCTCCTGAAGGTATGTTGGTGCTGAGCCTGAAGAGGTTTGAGTGATTTGAGGCCAACAAAGGCAGATGTGGAAAACCACTTGAGTCTCTGATACCAACCAACGGTTCTTCTAAACAGAACCGCTGCTGGCAGCAGGTCCACGTTCTCCACAGCTCATTTCTGATGCTGAGAGGAATTCCGCTGAGCCCGATCTTAAAGTTCAGATTTTATCGCTGCAGACTTGAAGATCAAACGCCATCAGATCGCAGATATTCAGCCTACAAGTGGCGAGCAGACCTCGAGGAACCAGAAGGTTCTGGGCTGGTCGGATGAAACCCCCGTCGCCGTTTACGTGAGGGTGTTGATTTATTACCCGCAGCTTCACATCCAATCATCATTCCTCCCTCGCCGTTCACCGCTGCGGTCGTCGAGAGCGACGCTATTTGCATCAACATCAGCGCGGCGACGGTTGCTATGGTCTGCAGAGTTTCACACAACAAACCGTCACGTCTGGTGAACGTGGAGGGGATGAGCTAAATATAACCTCAGGATGCTCCAAACGGTCAGGGGGGGTCACGCTGTCGCCGTGATGAATGGATGTCAGATTCCTCCCCGGGTCCTGGTGGGGGGGTCACGTCACTGGAGGTCACGTCTTCAGAAGTCGGACCCCAGGAAGTAGAACCCGGTGCATCCAGCTGGAGGATCACGCCAAGACAAACTGAGCGTGGCGTGGGACGCCGCCCCCAGGAAGCGCTGGCGTCCCGCTTCAGGACCGTCTCTTGAAGTGGTGTCTTTATTGGACTCGGGGTTGTTTTCACTAGCAAGGGCCCGTTCTTGACTTCTGAGGTAATTCTGCGCTCGCAATTATATAAGGGGGCGTTCCCACTGATGTCAGCCTGCAATTTACTCCGTGTTTGCAGATTTGTGATCTGCGTCGTGTCTGTCGGCTCATCGGACACAAACTCACGGTTGCAGCTCGAGTGTTTCTGCTTGAGAGATGTTTTTAGTCCGTAAATCATTCCTGGATTCACACAAACATCAGCGTCAGGTTGATGACGACTGAAGGAGACGGGGATTCATCTGATCGTCACAAAAATGAGTATGAAATGATTCCATGCAGTTTGTCGGATGTGATCGGATGTGATCGGATGTGATCGGATGTGATCCGATGTGATCTGGGTCTCCGGAAGCCCAGAGATCCAGAACGGATCCAGGAAGACTAGATTACCAAGTTTCTAACAAGTGTTTGTTAGGATTACATAACAACCTGTGGGTGGGTGTGTCCTGGAGAGGTGGGTGTGTCCTGGAGAGGTGGGTGTGTCCTAGACTGGTGGGTGTGTCCTGGAGAGGTGGGTGTGTCCTAGAGTGGTGGGTGTGTCCTGGAGAGGTGGGTGTGTCCTAGACTGGTGGGTGTGTCCTGGAGAGGTGGGTGTGTCCTGGAGAGGTGGGTGTGTCCTAGACTGGTGGGTGTGTCCTTGAGAGGTGGGTGTGTCCTTGAGAGGTAGGTGTGTCCTTGAGAGGTGGGTGTGTCCTTGAGAGGTAGGTGTGTCCTTGAGAGGTGGGTGTGTCCTTGGGAGGTGGGTGTGTCCTTGGGAGGTGGGTGTGTCCTTGGGAGGTGGGTGTGTCCTTGGGAGGTGGGTGTGTCCTTGGGAGGTGGGTGTGTCTTAGAGAGGTGGGTGTGTCCTAGAGAGGTGGGTGAGTCCTACAGAGGTGGGTGTGTCCTGGAGAGGTGGGTGTGTCCTGGAGAGGTGGGTGTGTCCTGGAGAGGTGGGTGTGTCCTAGACTGGTGGGTGTGTCCTTGAGAGGTGGGTGTGTCCTTGAGAGGTGGGTGTGTCCTTGAGAGGTAGGTGTGTCCTTGAGAGGTGGGTGTGTCCTTGGGAGGTGGGTGTGTCTTAGAGAGGTGGGTGTGTCCTAGAGAGGTGGGTGAGTCCTAGAGAGGTGGGTGTGTCCTGGAGAGGTGGGTGTGTCCTGGAGAGGTGGGTGTGTCCTGGAGAGGTGGGTGTGTCCTAGACCGGTGGGTGTGTCCTTGGGAGTTGGGTGTGTCCTTGAGATGTGGGTGTGTCTTAGAGAGTTGGGTTCGTCTTAGAGAGGTGGGTGTGTCCTAGAGAGGTGGGTGTGTCCTGGCGAGGTGGGTGTGTCCTGGCGAGGTGGGTGTGTCCTTGAGAGGTGGGTGTGTCCTTGAGAGGTGGGTGTGTCCTACAGAGGTGGGTGTGTCCTACAGAGGTGGGTGTGTCCTGGAAAGGTGGGTGTGTCCTGGAGAGGTGGGTGTGTCCTGGAGAGGTGGGTGTGTCCTGGAGAGGTGGGTGCGTCCTGGAGAGGTGGGTGTGTCCTGGAGAGGTGGGTGTGTCCTGGAGAGGTGGGTGTGTCCTGGAGAGGTGGGTGTGTCCTAGACTGGTGGGTGTGTCCTTGAGAGGTGGGTGTGTCCTTGAGAGGTGGGTGTGTCCTTGAGAGGTAGGTGTGTCCTTGAGAGGTGGGTGTGTCCTTGGGAGGTGGGTGTGTCTTAGAGAGGTGGGTGTGTCCTAGAGAGGTGGGTGAGTCCTAGAGAGGTGGGTGTGTCCTGGAGAGGTGGGTGTGTCCTGGAGAGGTGGGTGTGTCCTGGAGAGGTGGGTGTGTCCTAGACCGGTGGGTGTGTCCTTGGGAGTTGGGTGTGTCCTTGAGATGTGGGTGTGTCTTAGAGAGTTGGGTTCGTCTTAGAGAGGTGGGTGTGTCCTAGAGAGGTGGGTGTGTCCTGGCGAGGTGGGTGTGTCCTGGCGAGGTGGGTGTGTCCTTGAGAGGTGGGTGTGTCCTTGAGAGGTGGGTGTGTCCTTGAGAGGTGGGTGTGTCCTACAGAGGTGGGTGTGTCCTACAGAGGTGGGTGTGTCCTGGAAAGGTGGGTGTGTCCTGGAGAGGTGGGTGTGTCCTGGAGAGGTGGGTGTGTCCTGGAGAGGTGGGTGTGTCCTGGAGAGGTGGGTGCGTCCTGGAGACTGATTCTGGTGACTCTAGATTTTTGTAGCATTTTCTCATTGAGCAGGAGTCACATGACGAGGCTCGGCCAATCAGGGGCCTGATGTGCTTTCAGGTTGAATGCTATCTGTTTTTGTTGGATTGATCCAGTCCAGGACAAAGTTTCTATGAAGTGACCTGTGGACCAGGTTCTGATTGGACACCCCCTCACCCCGCCCCCCTGTTACTTGCGTGCTTCTGTGTTTTGATTGGCTGTTACTCCAGGAGACAAGAATAGCTGCTGCTGTTCCAATGATCTGGATGATATCAGGAGATTCATGTGGATCCGTTTCCGGCCTTGCAGAGATGTTTCGACCCCCCCACCTCCACCACCACAACCCCCCATTCAGAATGAAGCGTGGGCGTCTGACAGGAAGTCGCTGCATTCATGGCGTCTTCAAGAAACACCGGCCCCCCCATCGGAACAGCTGCTCAGGGCCTCAAACCAGGCGACTTGAACTTTAGAGGCTGTTTAACAGGCGTGTGATTACAGGTGGGGGCCGGGGGGCCGGGGGGGCACAGCTTGGGTTCTCTCTCCTCACAGCCTCACATGGACGTTCACACAGTCCAGTTCTGGTCCTGATCTGGTTCAGTTTCAGCGGATAAAGAACCCGTTTCAGCAGCAGAACGTTAGCATGTAGCCGCCAGCCGCTAACTGGAGTGGTATTTTTGTAGATAGCCTCAGGTGCTCCAGCGTTAGCGTGAGAAGCTACCGTTTTACCAGTGGGAAGGAGCACGATGGGGGGGGGGGGGCATCTGAGAGCAATCACCGGGGCAGGATTGACAATTACCCCTCCACCGGGGCGATTAGCAAACTGCTGATGCTCGGGGAAATGGAAACTGAGGCTAATGGAGCTAATAGGCGTTAGCCGTCTGGGGCTGACGGCGCTTTAAAAAAAAGATTCAAACGTGTTTTAATCTCAACTCACACCTGAAATAATTCTCCGTCGTCTTCGATGGACCCAGGACAGAAACGGCGTTCGGCTGCGAGGCTCCGGCAGTGAAAACCAGATGAGCATTAAACCGTTTTAACGGGATTCCGTTCAGTGTTTGCGTGGAGCTGCTGCTGACGGTGAACCATCAGGGTGTTGTTTCAGCGTCCCTGGACCGCTGCCTGTAGATCTTCATATAATTTTATTTATTTGAGTCTGGAAATTCATTCTTCTTGGAAAAACGGCGAGGAGCCGGGAGCCGGCCCGATGTGAAAGACATTAACCGGAGACGCGAACCCAAAACGGTGGCGTGGAGCCTCCGGATGGATGGCGCCCAGAGGGTCTCTTTACCTCCATCCGTAGCGAAAAGCCCAGCAGAGGCTTTTTCCTCCCCCCCCAGGCCAGGGCAGCTACGCTAGGAGGCGGGGCTTGGCCGGCGGATCAAGGACCGCGATAGATGGAACGATGAGGTCATCGACGGGAGGAGGAGCGCTCGCTAGCCAACATGTTTAGAACATATGGGAGCTGATTTAGATGGGGGGGGGGCTCAATGATGTCTTTGGAGGGAGGGGGGGGGGCATTGTGGGTGGCTGGCGGCGCAAAACGGTTAGCGATGACATCATTCTGCTGGTTAAAGGTGAGCGCGTCTCCACGGCGGTGATGTTCTTGGCGAGCCGCTGCCTGACGTGAGCAGGAAACGTCGTCTGAAGGATGATGTCAGCGAACCACACAGAGCGACACGCCGCCGCTTTGAGCACGCCGCTTAATTGGAGCCGTATTTCACGTTCGAGCTCAGATTTCAGCGTTCAGGACGTCCCGCCGGTGACACACATCACTACCGACAGATTTAGGGGCCCCGGCGTCGGCGCTCGTGTTATAAATAAAGCTCCGGCTTTTTAACACGTTCATTAACCCACATTATTGTTTGGCCTTCTGCAGCCATTGTGTTATAAGTATATTTCACCGTTGCTATGGAAACCAGTAAATATTACATCATGTCATAGTGGTTTCCAGCAGGGCACACAAACACGCTACATACACATGTTTATAATCACGTTTATTTTGGCAGCGCGGCCGCAAGAAGTGAGAAACTTAATCTGTCATCTGGAAATGGATGGATGAGCGGCGACGGATTAAAACATGTCAGCAGAATCCGATCAGAGGGGCGGGGGGGCGTCAGGTGGCGGGGCGACATAGAGACTTCGCAGAGACTTCATACAGACTACACGGATAGTTCACAGAGACTTCATGGAAACTCCATAGAGACTACGTAGAGACTATACAGAGACTTCATAGAGAGACACGGACTTCATAGAGGCTTCACAGAGACTACACAGAGATTTCAAACAGACTTTGCAGAGACTTCACAGAGACTTCACAGAGACTTCGTAGAGCCTACGCAGAGACTTTGCAGAGACTTCCTGGACACTGCACAGAAACTTAATAGACACTCCACAGAGATTGCTAGAGTCTGTAGACATTTCATAGAGACTACACAGAGACTTTGTAGAGCCTTGACAGAGACTTGAGAAAGTCTTCACAGAGACTTCACAGAGACTTCATAGAGACTTTGTAGCGACGTCATAGAGCGTTCACGGGACTGCTGACGGAGCTGGTCTTAGGGGCTGTCCTGGCCCCCGTCAGGGACTCCATCCTGTCCAGATCTCCAGTGGTGACCTCCTGGTGGAGTCTTGACATCTGCGTCTCCACATCCTCGGCTCCAGTTTAACCATCAGCTCCCAGTCACCACATCAGAGTATTACTCAATCTCCCCACACTTCCAGGCAGCAGAGTCCTGGCGTGTGCGTTACTCATGTTCAGTCTGCTTTGGACCGCTTCGACTCAGCCGGTTTCAATGACACCGCTCTGAGCAGCGTCAATGAAAACCGTCTGGAATGGAATAAAAAATGACCTCATTTTATTTTATTTTATTTTTTGTTTTTTTGATGATGGATGTGGATGGAGCGAGACTCCACTTCCCAAAGACCCTCCGAAATAATTAAAAACACTAAAATGCAACACGCTAACACGCTAACATGCTAACACTGGCTTTTCATGCTGAGAGAACATTGAATGTTGTTTCCTGTCGCAGCAGAACCAGTAAAACATTTTTATTCCAGTCGTCCTAAAGGCGCAAGAGCCCAGAGAACTGGACCTAGCAAACGGTACGAGCTAATAAGAGTTAGCTTATTCTTGTTACACCTTCATTCATGACCTCATCTCTAGTTGTGGTTGAATTACAACCTCTGATACTGTTCATTTGTGACATTCGGCTGAATTTGTTAGCATCGACATGAGGTGACGATGAGGATCCGCTCTGGGCTCCATTGCTTCTGCCTGCTAGCGGGCTTCTCATTAGCGGGTCTGCTGACTTCCTGTCCGTGTGAAGCGGTGGGGGAGAAGTTCCTGGTCCCCGCCTCCCGCCTCCAGCATCCATGGCTCAGGGTTTTATGGAGCGGGGGAAGGCTTCCCATCTGCCTGGCAGAATATTCCACATCTCACAGCCAATCTGTAAAACCGTAATGAAGCCTTAATGAAGCCTTAATGAAGCCTTCATGAAGCCTTAATGAAGCCTTAATGAAGCCTTAATGAAGCCTTCATGAAGCCTTCATGAAGCCTTCATGAAGCCTTCATGAAGCCTTCATGAAGGCTTCATGAAGGCTTCATGAAGCCTTCATGAAGCCACCGCGGTGGGCTGTTTGCTGAGGAATAAACGCTTCTCTCCTTTCCCGTCTTTCCATTAACGTTTTTTTATCGTTTGTTGGGTTCACGAATCTGTTGAAGTTCTCGCGTCGCTGCTTCTGTTTGTTGAAGGGTCTTAAAATCACAGATTGACGGGATTAGCATCTGAGTTAGCAGGAAGCTAATCTGCTCCACACAGATCGGTGTGTCACGTGTTCGTTCTTGTTACGTTTTGGATCAGCTTGAACTGTTTAGCAGTAGCTTAGCAGATGTCTGTTAGCTTCACATAACCCAGCCACTCTGGGACTACAGACTCCTGTTAGCGACATTAGCTCTGAACTGCTATGCTAATTTCAGGCCTGCTACACAAACGTTAGCCTACGCTAGCCACTGACTTAGAGACGCAGCGGCGCCGCCGGCTCCCTTTAAATGTGAGGAGACGGTTCTGGATGGTGGGTCAGGGGGCAGCACGGTCCAGCGGTGACCAATCAGTCCGGTCCAGCTGGGGGGCCCGCGGGGAACGCTAGCTTCATTCTGGGGTCACCTGAGGACTCGGGTTTTGGAGTGGGGGTGTAGTTTCCAATGCAACCAATAATTTGAGGATGTGTTGTTTGTTTACACACCGCCCCCCCTCCCAAGGAACGTTTCCATTCATTCATGTTATCTGCTGCCAGCGTGTGATTGGCTGATTTCACCTCCCTGACCCCTGAGCAGGTTCTCGTGAGAACGGCCGTCTGCTGCTGTCAGACTGCTGAGTCAGTCTAACTGAATCCACCCACCTGATTACAGACGACCCGATTGGTTCGGCCAGACGACACGTCTGTTCACCGCATCTGGAGTGGAACGTGTACCGATAGGAGGCGTGACAGGAAGCGGAACCACAGGACCACACCCACCTGAAGACACGGCCAATGGAACGGAACCACGTAACCACACCCACTGGGAGAACCGACCCACTGACCTCTTCAGGTGTTTAAACTAGTCTCTTCTTCAGGTGTTTAAACTAGTCTCTAGTTCAGGTGTTTAAACTAGTCTCTTCTTCAGGTGTTTAAACTAGTCTCTAGTTCAGGTGTTTAAACTAGTCTCTAGTTCAGGTGTTTAAACTAGTCTCTAGTTCAGGTGTTTAAACTAGTCCCTTCTTCAGGTGTTTAAACTAGTCTCTAGTTCAGGTGTTTAAACTAGTCCCTTCTTCAGGTGTTTAAACTAGTCTCTTCTTCAGGTGTTTAAACTAGTCTCTAGTTCAGGTGTTTAAACTAGTCTCTTCAGGTGTTTAAACTAGTCTCTAGTTCAGATGTTTAAACTAGTCTCTTCTTCAGGTGTTTAAACTAGTCTCTAGTTCAGATGTTTAAACTAGTCTCTTCTTCAGGTGTTTAAACTAGTCTCTTCTTCAGTGTTTAAACTAGTCTCTAGTTCAGGTGTTTAAACTAGTCTCTTCTTCAGTGTTTAAACTAGTCTCTAGTTCAGGTGTTTAAACTAGTCTCTAGTTCAGGTGTTTAAACTAGTCTATTCTTCAGGTGTTTAAACTAGTCTCTAGTTCAGGTGTTTAAACTAGTCTATTCTTCAGGTGTTTAAACTAGTCTCTAGTTCAGGTGTTTAAACTAGTCTATTCTTCAGGTGTTTAAACTAGTCTCTAGTTCAGGTGTTTAAACTAGTCCCTTCTTCAGGTGTTTAAACTAGTCTCTAGTTCAGGTGTTTAAACTAGTCTCTTCAGGTGTTTAAACTAGTCTCTTCTTCAGTGTTTAAACTAGTCTCTAGTTCAGGTGTTTAAACTTGTCTCTTCTTCAGTGTTTAAACTAGTCTCTAGTTCAGGTGTTTAAACTAGTCTATTCTTCAGGTGTTTAACTAGTCTCTTCTTCAGGTGTTTAAACTAGTCTCTTCAGGTGTTTAAAATAGTCTCTTCTTGAGGTGTTTAAACTAGTCTCTTCTTCAGGTGTTTAAACTAGTCTCTTCTTCAGGTGTTTAAACTAGTCTCTTCTTCAGGTGTTTAAACTAGTCTCTTCTTCAGGTGTTTAAACTAGTCTCTAGTTCAGGTGTTTAAACTAGTCTCTGGTTCAGGTGTTTAAACTAGTCTCTGGTTCAGGTGTTTAAACTAGTCTCTACAGGTGTTTAAACTAGTCTCTACAGGTGTTTAAACTAGTCTCTTCGTCAGGTGTTTAAACTAGTCTCTAGTTCAGGTGTTTAAACTAGTCTCTAGTTCAGGTGCTTAAACTAGTCTCTTCTTCTTCAGGTATTCAGAGGATCACTGCAGCACTGCTTGGCTGGAGGTCACCTGACCCGGGTCGTCCAGAGGGACCTCTATGGTGGACTGTCCCTTTAAGAGCGGAGGACATGAAGGTGTGAACACACAGGTGTTATAACTTTATTTCTACAAAGGTCTGATTCATTTACAGCAACAGGTGGGAGACCTTCTGGCTGTCAGGTGACTTTACATGTGGTTCTGTTGTGGTTCTGTTGTGGTTCTGTTGTGGTTCTACTGTGGAAGTGAAGCTGTCAGACTGGTGAACACTAGTGAACGATACAGGTCATGTGTTCTCGAGCTGCAGACGATGAACATTCACCATCATCAGCGCAGAAGAGTAGAAAAACAAACGGTGCTGATTAAGCGGTCCGTTGGGACCGGAGGCGGGCGCCTTAAATAAATTAAAATCATGGGGGGACATAAACTTTCAGAACCGCTGAAAGCCGAGCCGATTGGAGAGATGACATCATAGGAAAACAACCAGCGGGTCGTGATGGACGCTGGAGGGTCAGAGGTCGTCTTTCGTCCTACAATCAAATGTTCATCGGCGTGTGAATCGGGTCGGTTCTGCTCTCTAACCAAACAGAACCCGTTCCGCCCGCGTCAGGAGTCCGCCGGGTCTCTGGGGGCCCGTCTGGGGGGGTGTTGGCTCCGGGGCTCAGTAGGGGTACGTGGAGACGGAGATGTAGATGATGAAGATGCTCTGGTAGGTGATGCGGCCCTGCAGCGAGATGGTGGTGGCCTGCACCTTCAGGCGCACCAGGCCCGGCCCGTCCAGCGCCCGCAGGGTGAACAGGATGCCCCGGCCCGCCTCGTCCCGGACCCCGAACACCCGGCTGGCCACGCCCGTCTGCGCCTCCTGCTCCAGGATGGCGAAGGAGGTGCGGTCCTGAAGGACGCCCGACTCCGAGAACGCCGACAGGCGCACGACGTTGTGATTGGCCGGAATGCCGGAGGGCAGCGTGAGCAGCTTGTACTGCAGGAGCAGAGGAGCGCCCCCTGGGGGGCAGTCCCGGGAGCACGGCCTGTAGCAGGTTCTGCACCGGAACAGGAAGCACCGTTACGTGTGCACACAGGAAACAAAACCACAACTGCTCAAAGGTTTTTGATTGGTGCAACTTGCCCGGGACTCCTCCCTCTCTGGTAGGAGGCGGGGCAGGGCGTGTCCATGCACTGGTACCCCCCTCGGGTGTTGAAGCACATCTGGTTACGCCCACACTGGATGCCCTGCTCCACGCATTCGTCAATGTCTGCGGGGGGGAGGAGACAGACGGGCTGAGTGGACGTTAAGGGGGAGGAGTCTGTCGGGTGTGAGGTGTTTAGCCCAGCCTACCTTTGCAGCTCCTGCCATTGGCTAGCAGCTGGTAGCCTGCGGGACACAGGCACTGGAAGCTACCGATGGCGTTGC